>NW_026599335.1:0-248459 GCF_023634085.1 Falco cherrug
ACCTGCTTTCTGGGCTGAGATGGGAATCGCTGAATTTTGGACTCGGCTGCTGACAAAATGTTCCAAACACACCCCATGCACAACTCCACCGGGGAAGGTGCCAGAAACGAGTTCTGTTGGTAGTTTTTTACACTACCCCGGTAGGCAAGAGAAAGGCACCACAAAACTTGTTCTACCTGCTTTCTGGGCTGAGAAGGAGAATCGCTGAATTTTGGACTCGGCTGGTGACAAAATGTTCCAAACACACCCCATGCACAACTCCACCGGGGAAGGTGCCAGAAACGAGTTCTGTTGGTAGTTTTTACACTACCCCGGTAGGCCAGCTGAAAGGCACCACAAAACTTGTTCTACCTGCTTTCTGGGCTGAGATGGGGAATCGCTGAATTTTGGACTCGGCTGCTGACAAAATGTTCCAAACACACCCCATGCACAACTCCACCGGGGAAGGTGCCAGAAAACGAGTTCTGTTGGTAGTTTTTTACACTACCCCGGTAGGCAGCTGAAAGGCACCACAAAAACTTGTTCTACCTGCTTTCTGGGCTGAGATGGGGAATCGCTGAATTTTCGACTCGGCTGGTGACAAAATGTTCCAAACACACCCCATGCACAACTCCACCGGGGAAGGTGCCAGAAACGAGTTCTGTTGGTAGTTTTTACACTACCCCGGTAGGCAGCTGAAAGGCACCACAAAACTTGTTCTACGCTGCTTTCTGGGCTGAGATGGGGAATCGCTGAATTTTGGACTCGGCTGGTGACAAAATGTTCCAAACACACCCCATGCACAACTCCACCGGGGAAGGTGCCAGAAACGAGTTCTGTTGGTAGTTTTTACACTACCCCGGTAGGCAAGAGAAAGGCACCACAAAACTTGTTCTACCTGCTTTCTGGGCTGAGATGGAGAATCGCTGAATTTTGGACTCGGCTGGTGACAAAATGTTACCCCAAACCACAACACCCCATGCACAACTCCACCGGGGAAGGTGCCAGAAACGAGTTCTGTTGGTAGTTTTTACACTACCCCGGTAGGCAGCTGAAAGGCACCACAAAACTTGTTCTACCTGCTTTCTGGGCTGAGATGGGGAATCGCTGAATTTTGGACTCGGCTGGTGACAAAATGTTCCAAACACACCCCATGCACAACTCCACCGGGGAAGGTGCCAGAAACGAGTTCTGTTGGTAGTTTTTACACTACCCCGGTAGGCAGCTGAAAGGCACCCACAAAACTTGTTCTACCCTGCTTTCTGGGCTGAGATGGGGAAATCGCTGAATTTTGGACTCGGCTGGTGACAAAATGTTCCAAACACACCCCATGCACAACTCCACCGGGGAAGGTGCCAGAAACGAGTTCTGTTGGTAGTTTTTACACTACCCCGGTAGGCAGCTGAAAGGCACCACAAAACTTGTTCTACCTGCTTTCTGGGCTGAGATGGGGGAATCGCTGAATTTTGGACTCGGCTGGTGACAAAATGTTCCAAACACACCCCATGCACAACTCCACCGGGGAAGGTGCCAGAAACGAGTTCTGTTGGTAGTTTTTACACTACCCCCGGTAGGCAGCTGAAAGGCACCACAAAACTTGTTCTACCTGCTTTCTGGGCTGAGATGGGAATCGCTGAATTTTGGACTCGGCTGGTGACAAAATGTTCCAAACACACCCCATGCACAACTCCACCGGGGAAGGTGCCAGAAACGAGTTCTGTTGGTAGTTTTTACACTACCCCGGTAGGCAAGAGAAAGGCACCACAAAACTTGTTCTACCTGCTTTCTGGGCTGAGATGGAGAATCGCTGAATTTTGGACTCGGCTGGTGACAAAATGTTCCAAACACACCCCATGCACAACTCCACCGGGGAAGGTGCCAGAAACGAGTTCTGTTGGTAGTTTTTACACTACCCCGGTAGGCAGCTGAAAGGCACCACAAAACTTTGTTCTACCTGCTTTCTGGGCTGAGATGGGGAATCGCTGAATTTTGGACTCGGCTGGTGACAAAATGTTCCAAACACACCCCATGCACAACTCCACCGGGGAAGGTGCCAGAAAACGAGTTCTGTTGGTAGTTTTTACACTACCCCGGTAGGCAGCTGAAAGGCACCACAAAACTTGTTCTAACCTGCTTTCTGGGCTGAGATGGGGAATCGCTGAATTTTGGACTCGGCTGCTGACAAAATGTTCCAAACACACCCCATGCACAACTCCACCGGGGAAGGTGCCAGAAACGAGTTCTGTTGGTAGTTTTTTACACTACCCCGGTAGGCAGCTGAAAGGCACCACAAAACTTGTTCTACCTGCTTTCTGGGCTGAGATGGGGAATCGCTGAATTTTGGACTCGGCTGGTGACAAAATGTTCCAAACACACCCCATGCACAACTCCACCGGGGAAGGTGCCAGAAACGAGTTCTGTTGGTAGTTTTTACACTACCCCGGTAGGCAAGAGAAAGGCACCACAAAACTTGTTCTACCTGCTTTCTGGGCTGAGATGGGAATCGCTGAATTTTGGACTCGGCTGCTGACAAAATGTTCCAAACACACCCCATGCACAACTCCACCGGGGAAGGTGCCAGAAACGAGTTTCTGTTGGTAGTTTTTACACTACCCCGGTAGGCAAGAGAAAGGCACCACAAAACTTGTTCTACCTGCTTTCTGGGCTGAGATGGGGAATCGCTGAATTTTGGACTCGGCTGGTGACAAAATGTTCCAAACACACCCCATGCACAACTCCACCGGGGAAGGTGCCAGAAACGAGTTCTGTTGGTAGTTTTTACACTACCCCGGTAGGCAGCTGAAAGGCACCACAAAACTTGTTCTACCTGCTTTCTGGGCTGAGATGGGGAATCGCTGAATTTTGGACTCGGCTGCTGACAAAATGTTCCAAACACACCCCATGCACAACTCCACCGGGGAAGGTGCCAGAAACGAGTTCTGTTGGTAGTTTTTACACTACCCCGGTAGGCAGCTGAAAGGCACCACAAAACTTGTTCTACCTGCTTTCTGGGCTGAGATGGGGAATCGCTGAATTTTGGACTCGGCTGGTGACAAAAATGTTCCAAACACACCCCATGCACAACTCCACCGGGGAAGGTGCCAGAAACGAGTTCTGTTGGTAGTTTTTACACTACCCTGGTAGGCAGCTGAAAGGCACCACAAAACTTGTTCTAACCTGCTTTCTGGGCTGAGATGGGGAATCGCTGAATTTTGGACTCGGCTGGTGACAAAATGTTCCAAACACACCCCATGCACAACTCCACCGGGGAAGGTGCCAGAAACGAGTTCTGTTGGTAGTTTTTACACTACCCCGGTAGGCAGCTGAAAGGCACCACAAAACTTGTTCTACCTGCTTTCTGGGCTGAGATGGGGAATCGCTGAATTTTGGACTCGGCTGGTGACAAAATGTTCCAAACACACCCCATGCACAACTCCACCGGGGAAGGTGCCAGAAACGAGTTCTGTTGGTAGTTTTTACACTACCCCCGGTAGGCAAGAGAAAGGCACCACAAAACTTGTTCTACCTGCTTTCTGGGCTGAGATGGGGAATCGCTGAATTTTGGACTCGGCTGGTGACAAAATGTTCCAAACACACCCCATGCACAACTCCACCGGGGAAGGTGCCAGAAACGAGTTTCTGTTGGTAGTTTTTACACTACCCCGGTAGGCAGCTGAAAGGCACCACAAAACTTGTTCTACCTGCTTTCTGGGCTGAGATGGGGAATCGCTGAATTTTGGACTCGGCTGGTGACAAAATGTTCCAAACACACCCCATGCACACCTCCACCGGGGAAGGTGCCAGAAACGAGTTCCGTTGGTAGTTTTTACACTACCCCGGTAGGCAGCTGAAAGGCACCACAAAACTTGTTCTACCTGCTTTCTGGGCTGAGATGGGGAATCGCTGAATTTTGGACTCGGCTGGTGACAAAATGTTCCAAACACACCCCATGCACAACTCCACCGGGGAAGGTGCCAGAAACGAGTTCTGTTGGTAGTTTTTACACTACCCCGGTAGGCAGCTGAAAGGCACCACAAAAACTTGTTCTACCTGCTTTCTGGGCTGAGATGGGGAATCGCTGAATTTTGGACTCGGCTGGTGACAAAATGTTCCAAACACACCCCATGCACAACTCCACCGGGGAAGGTGCCAGAAACGAGTTCTGTTGGTAGTTTTTACACTACCCCGGTAGGCAGCTGAAAGGCACCACAAAACTTGTTCTACCTGCTTTCTGGGCTGAGATGGGGAATCGCTGAATTTTGGACTCGGCTGGTGACAAAATGTTCCAAACACACCCCATGCACAACTCCACCGGGGAAGGTGCCAGAAACGAGTTCTGTTGGTAGTTTTTTACACTACCCCGGTAGGCAGCTGAAAGGCACCACAAAACTTGTTCTACCTGCTTTCTGGGCTGAGATGGGGAATCGCTGAATTTTGGACTCGGCTGGTGACAAAATGTTCCAAACACACCCCATGCACAACTCCACCGGGGAAGGTGCCAGAAACGAGTTCTGTTGGTAGTTTTTACACTACCCCGGTAGGCAAGAGGAAAGGCACCACAAAACTTGTTCTACCTGCTTTCTGGGCTGAGATGGGGAATCGCTGAATTTTGGACTCGGCTGGTGACAAAATGTTCCAAACACACCCCATGCACAACTCCACCGGGGAAGGTGCCAGAAACGAGTTCTGTTGGTAGTTTTTTACACTACCCCTGGTAGGCAGCTGAAAGGCACCACAAAACTTGTTCTACCTGCTTTCTGGGCTGAGATGGGGAATCGCTGAATTTTGGACTCGGCTGGTGACAAAATGTTCCAAACACAACCCCATGCACAACTCCACCGGGGAAGGTGCCAGAAACGAGTTCTGTTGGTAGTTTTTACACTACCCCGGTAGGCAGCTGAAAGGCACCACAAAACTTGTTCTACCTGCTTTCTGGGCTGAGATGGGGAATCGCTGAATTTTGGACTCGGCTGGTGACAAAATGTTCCAAACACACCCCATGCACAACTCCACCGGGGAAGGTGCCAGAAAGGAGTTCTGTTGGTAGTTTTTACACTACCCCCGGTAGGCAAGAGAAAGGCACCACAAAACTTGTTCTACCTGCTTTCTGGGCTGAGATGGGGAATCGCTGAATTTTGGACTCGGCTGGTGACAAAATGTTCCAAACACACCCCATGCACAACTCCACCGGGGAAGGTGCCAGAAACGAGTTCTGTTGGTAGTTTTTACACTACCCCGGTAGGCAGCTGAAAGGCACCACAAAACTTGTTCTACCTGCTTTCTGGGCTGAGATGGGGAATCGCTGAATTTTGGACTCGGCTGGTGACAAAATGTTCCAAACACACCCCATGCACACCTCCACCGGGGAAGGTGCCAGAAACGAGTTCCGTTGGTAGTTTTTACACTACCCCGGTAGGCAGCTGAAAGGCACCACAAAACTTGTTCTACCTGCTTTCTGGGCTGAGATGGGGAATCGCTGAATTTTGGACTCGGCTGGTGACAAAATGTTCCAAACACACCCCATGCACAACTCCACCGGGGAAGGTGCCAGAAACGAGTTCTGTTGGTAGTTTTTACACTACCCCGGTAGGCAGCTGAAAGGCACCACAAAACTTGTTCTACCTGCTTTCTGGGCTGAGATGGGGAATCGCTGAATTTTGGACTCGGCTGGTGACAAAATGTTCCAAACACACCCCATGCACAACTCCACCGGGGAAGGTGCCAGAAACGAGTTCTGTTGGTAGTTTTTACACTACCCCGGTAGGCAGCTGAAAGGCACCACAAAACTTGTTCTACCTGCTTTCTGGGCTGAGATGGGGAATCGCTGAATTTTGGACTCGGCTGGTGACAAAATGTTCCAAACACACCCCATGCACAACTCCACCGGGGAAGGTGCCAGAAACGAGTTCTGTTGGTAGTTTTTACACTACCCCCGGTAGGCAGCTGAAAGGCACCACAAAACTTGTTCTACCTGCTTTCTGGGCTGAGATGGGGAATCGCTGAATTTTGGACTCGGCTGGTGACAAAATGTTCCAAACACACCCCATGCACAACTCCACCGGGGAAGGTGCCAGAAACGAGTTCTGTTGGTAGTTTTTACACTACCCCGGTAGGCAGCTGAAAGGCACCACAAAACTTGTTCTACCTGCTTTCTGGGCTGAGATGGGGAATCGCTGAATTTTGGACTCGGCTGGTGACAAAATGTTCCAAACACACCCCATGCACAACTCCACCGGGGAAGGTGCCAGAAACGAGTTCTGTTGGTAGTTTTTACACTACCCCGGTAGGCAAGAGAAAGGCACCACAAAACTTGTTCTACCTGCTTTCTGGGCTGAGATGGAGAATCGCTGAATTTTGGACTCGGCTGGTGACAAAATGTTCCAAACCACACCCCATGCACAACTCCACCGGGGAAGGTGCCAGAAACGAGTTCTGTTGGTAGTTTTTACACTACCCGGTAGGCAAGAGAAAGGCACCACAAAACTTGTTCTACCTGCTTTCTGGGCTGAGATGGGGAATCGCTGAATTTTGGACTCGGCTGGTGACAAAATGTTCCAAACACACCCCATGCACAACTCCACCGGGGAAGGTGCCAGAAACGAGTTCTGTTGGTAGTTTTTACACTACAACGGTAGGCAGCTGAAAGGCACCACAAAACTTGTTCTACCTGCTTTCTGGGCTGAGATGGGGAATCGCTGAATTTTGGACTCGGCTGGTGACAAAATGTTCCAAACACACCCCATGCACAACTCCACCGGGGAAGGTGCCAGAAACGAGTTCTGTTGGTAGTTTTTACACTACCCCGGTAGGCAGCTGAAAGGCACCACAAAACTTGTTCTACCTGCTTTCTGGGCTGAGATGGGGAATCGCTGAATTTTGGACTCGGCTGGTGACAAAATGTTCCAAACACACCCCATGCACAACTCCACCGGGGAAGGTGCCAGAAACGAGTTCCGTTGGTAGTTTTTACAGTACCCCGGTAGGCAGCTGAAAGGCACCACAAAACTTGTTCTACCTGCTTTCTGGGCTGAGATGGGGAATCGCTGAATTTTGGGACTCGGCTGGTGACAAAATGTTCCAAACACACCCCATGCACAACTCCACCGGGGAAGGTGCCAGAAACGAGTTCCGTTGGTAGTTTTTACACTACCCCGGTAGGCAGCTGAAAGGCACCACAAAACTTGTTCTACCTGCTTTCTGGGCTGAGATGGGGAATCGCTGAATTTTGGACTCGGCTGGTGACAAAATGTTCCAAACACACCCCATGCACAACTCCACCGGGGAAGGTGCCAGAAACGAGTTCTGTTGGTAGTTTTTACACTACCCCGGTAGGCAGCTGAAAGGCACCACAAAACTTGTTCTACCTGCTTTCTGGGCTGAGATGGGGAATCGCTGAATTTTGGACTCGGCTGGTGACAGAATGTTCCAAACACACCCCATGCACAACTCCACCGGGGAAGGTGCCAGAAACGAGTTCTGTTGGTAGTTTTTACACTACCCCGGTAGGCAGCTGAAAGGCACCACAAAACTTGTTCTACCTGCTTTCTGGGCTGAGATGGGGAATCGCTGAATTTTGGACTCGGCTGGTGACAAAATGTTCCAAACACACCCCATGCACAACTCCACCGGGGAAGGTGCCAGAAACGAGTTCTGTTGGTAGTTTTTACACTACCCCGGTAGGCAGCTGAAAGGCACCACAAAACTTGTTCTACCTGCTTTCTGGGCTGAGATGGGGAATCGCTGAATTTTGGACTCGGCTGGTGACAAAATGTTCCAAACACACCCCATGCACAACTCCACCGGGGAAGGTGCCAGAAACGAGTTCTGTTGGTAGTTTTTACACTACCCCGGTAGGCAGCTGAAAGGCACCACAAAACTTGTTCTACCTGCTTTCTGGGCTGAGATGGGGAATCGCTGAATTTTGGACTCGGCTGGTGACAAAATGTTCCAAACACACCCCATGCACAACTCCACCGGGGAAGGTGCCAGAAACGAGTTCTGTTGGTAGTTTTTACACTACCCCGGTAGGCAAGAGAAAGGCACCACAAAACTTGTTCTACCTGCTTTCTGGGCTGAGATGGGGAATCGCTGAATTTTGGACTCGGCTGGTGACAAAATGTTCCAAACACACCCCATGCACAACTCCACCGGGGAAGGTGCCAGAAACGAGTTCTGTTGGTAGTTTTTACACTACCCCCGGTAGGCAAGAGAAAGGCACCACAAAACTTGTTCTACCTGCTTTCTGGGCTGAGATGGGGAATCGCTGAATTTTGGACTCGGCTGGTGACAAAATGTTCCAAACACACCCCATGCACAACTCCACCGGGGAAGGTGCCAGAAACGAGTTCTGTTGGTAGTTTTTACACTACCCCCGATAGGCAGCTGAAAGGCACCACAAAACTTGTTCTACCTGCTTTCTGGGCTGAGATGGGGAATCGCTGAATTTTGGACTCGGCTGGTGACAAAATGTTCCAAACACACCCCATGCACAACTCCACCGGGGAAGGTGCCAGAAACGAGTTCTGTTGGTAGTTTTTACACTACAACGGTAGGCAGCTGAAAGGCACCACAAAACTTGTTCTAACCTGCTTTCTGGGCTGAGATGGGGAATCGCTGAATTTTGGACTCGGCTGGTGACAAAATGTTCCAAACACACCCCATGCACAACTCCACCGGGGAAGGTGCCAGAAACGAGTTCCGTTGGTAGTTTTTACACTACCCCGGTAGGCAAGAGAAAGGCACCACAAAACTTGTTCTACCTGCTTTCTGGGCTGAGATGGGGAACGGCTGAATTTTGGACTCGGCTGGTGACAAAATGTTCCAAACACACCCCATGCACAACTCCACCGGGGAAGGTGCCAGAAACGAGTTCTGTTGGTAGTTTTTACACTACCCCGGTAGGCAGCTGAAAGGCACCACAAAACTTGTTCTACCTGCTTTCTCGGCTGAGATGGGGAATCGCTGAATTTTGGACTCGGCTGGTGACAAAATGTTCCAAACACACCCCATGCACAACTCCACCGGGGAGGTGCCAGAAACGAGTTCTGTTGGTAGTTTTTACACTACCCCCGGTAGGCAAGAGAAAGGCACCACAAAACTTGTTCTACCTGCTTACTGGGCTGAGATGGGGAATCGCTGAATTTTGGACTCGGCTGGTGACAAAATGTTCCAAACACACCCCATGCACAACTCCACCGGGGAAGGTGCCAGAAACGAGTTCTGTTGGTAGTTTTTACACTACCCGGTAGGCAGCTGAAAGGCACCACAAAACTTGTTGTACCTGCTTTCTGGGCTGAGATGGGGAATCGCTGAATTTTGGACTCGGCTGGTGACAAAATGTTCCAAACACACCCCATGCACAACTCCACCGGGGAAGGTGCCAGAAACGAGTTCTGTTGGTAGTTTTTACACTACCCCGGTAGGCAGCTGAAAGGCACCACAAAACTTGTTCTACCTGCTTTCTGGGCTGAGATGGGGAATCGCTGAATTTTGGACTCGGCTGGTGACAAAATGTTCCAAACACACCCCATGCACAACTCCACCGGGGAAGGTGCCAGAAACGAGTTCTGTTGGTAGTTTTTACACTACCCCGGTAGGCAGCTGAAAGGCACCACAAAACTTGTTCTACCTGCTTTCTGGGCTGAGATGGGGAATCGCTGAATTTTGGACTCGGCTGGTGACAAAATGTTCCAAACACACCCCATGCACAACTCCACCGGGGAAGGTGCCAGAAACGAGTTCTGTTGGTAGTTTTTACACTACCCCGGTAGGCAGCTGAAAGGCACCACAAAACTTGTTCTACCTGCTTTCTGGGCTGAGATGGGGAATCGCTGAATTTTGGACTCGGCTGGTGACAAAATGTTCCAAACACACCCCATGCACAACTCCACCGGGGAAGGTGCCAGAAACGAGTTCTGTTGGTAGTTTTTACACTACCCCGGTAGGCAGCTGAAAGGCACCACAAAACTTGTTCTACCTGCTTTCTGGGCTGAGATGGGGAATCGCTGAATTTTGGACTCGGCTGGTGACAAAATGTTCCAAACACACCCCATGCACAACTCCACCGGGGAAGGTGCCAGAAACGAGTTCCGTTGGTAGTTTTTACACTACCCCCGGTAGGCAGCTGAAAGGGCACCACAAAACTTGTTGTACCTGCTTTCTGGGCTGAGATGGGAATCGCTGAATTTTGGACTCGGCTGGTGACAAAATGTTCCAAACACACCCCATGCACAACTCCACCGGGGAAGGTGCCAGAAACGAGTTCTGTTGGTAGTTTTTACACTACCCCGGTAGGCAGCTGAAAGGCACCACAAAACTTGTTCTACCTGCTTTCTGGGCTGAGATGGGGAATCGCTGAATTTTGGACTCGGCTGGTGACAAAATGTTCCAAACACACCCCATGCACAACTCCACCGGGGAAGGTGCCAGAAAGGAGTTCTGTTGGTAGTTTTTACACTACCCCGGTAGGCAGCTGAAAGGCACCACAAAACTTGTTCTACCTGCTTTCTGGGCTGAGATGGGGAATCGCTGAATTTTGGACTCGGCTGGTGACAAAATGTTCCAAACACACCCCATGCACAACTCCACCGGGGAAGGTGCCAGAAACGAGTTCTGTTGGTAGTTTTTACACTACCCCGGTAGGCAGCTGAAAGGCACCACAAAACTTGTTCTACCCTGCTTTCTGGGCTGAGATGGGGAATCGCTGAATTTTGGACTCGGCTGGTGACAAAATGTTCCAAACACACCCCATGCACAACTCCACCGGGGAAGGTGCCAGAAACGAGTTCTGTTGGTAGTTTTTACACTACCCCGGTAGGCAGCTGAAAGGCACCACAAAACTTGTTCTACTACCTGCTTTTCTGGGCTGAGATGGGGAATCGCTGAATTTTGGACTCGGCTGGTGACAAAATGTTCCAAACACACCCCATGCACAACTCCACCGGGGAAGGTGCCAGAAACGAGTTCTGTTGGTAGTTTTTACACTACCCCGGTAGGCAAGAGAAAGGCACCACAAAACTTGTTCTACCTGCTTTCTGGGCTGAGATGGAGAATCGCTGAATTTTGGACTCGGCTGGTGACAAAATGTTCCAAACACACCCCATGCACAACTCCCACCGGGGAAGGTGCCAGAAACGAGTTCTGTTGGTAGTTTTTACACTACCCCGGTAGGCAAGAGAAAGGCACCACAAAACTTGTTCTACCTGCTTTCTGGGCTGAGATGGGGAATCGCTGAATTTTGGACTCGGCTGGTGACAAAATGTTCCAAACACACCCCATGCACAACTCCACCGGGGAAGGTGGCAGAAACGAGTTCTGTTGGTAGTTTTTACACTACCCCGATAGGCAGCTGAAAGGCACCACAAAACTTGTTCTACCTGCTTTCTGGGCTGAGATGGGGAATCGCTGAATTTGACTCGGCTGGTGACAAAATGTTCCAAACACACCCCATGCACAACTCCACCGGGGAAGGTGCCAGAAACGAGTTCTGTTGGTAGTTTTTACACTACAACGGTAGGCAGCTGAAAGGCACCACAAAACTTGTTCTACCTGCTTTCTGGGCTGAGATGGGGAATCGCTGAATTTTGGACTCGGCTGGTGACAAAATGTTCCAAACACACCCCATGCACAACTCCACCGGGGAAGGTGCCAGAAACGAGTTCTGTTGGTAGTTTTTACACTACCACCGGTAGGCAGCTGAAAGGCACCACAAAACTTGTTCTACCCTGCTTTCTGGGCTGAGATGGGGAATCGCTGAATTTTGGACTCGGCTGGTGACAAAATGTTCCAAACACACCCCATGCACAACTCCACCGGGGAAGGTGCCAGAAACGAGTTCTGTTGGTAGTTTTTACACTACCCCGGTAGGCAGCTGAAAGGCACCACAAAACTTGTTCTACCTGCTTTCTGGGCTGAGATGGGGAATCGCTGAATTTTGGACTCGGCTGGTGACAAAATGTTCCAAACACACCCCATGCACAACTCCACCGGGGAAGGTGCCAGAAACGAGTTCTGTTGGTAGTTTTTACACTACCCCGGTAGGCAAGAGAAAGGCACCACAAAACTTGTTCTACCTGCTTTCTGGGCTGAGATGGAGAATCGCTGAATTTTGGACTCGGCTGGTGACAAAATGTTCCAAACACACCCCATGCACAACTCCACCGGGGAAGGTGCCAGAAACGAGTTCTGTTGGTAGTTTTTACACTACCCCGGTAGGCAAGAGAAAAGGCACCACAAAACTTGTTCTACCTGCTTTCTGGGCTGAGATGGGGAATCGCTGAATTTTGGACTCGGCTGGTGACAAAATGTTCCAAACACACCCCATGCACAACTCCACCGGGGAAGGTGCCAGAAACGAGTTCTGTTGGTAGTTTTTACACTACAACGGTAGGCAGCTGAAAGGCACCACAAAACTTGTTCTACCTGCTTTCTGGGCTGAGATGGGGAATCGCTGAATTTTGGACTCGGCTGGTGACAAAATGTTCCAAACACACCCCATGCACAACTCCACCGGGGAAGGTGCCAGAAACGAGTTCTGTTGGTAGTTTTTACACTACCCCGGTAGGCACCTGAAAGGCACCACAAAACTTGTTCTACCTGCTTTCTGGGCTGAGATGGGGAATCGCTGAATTTTGGACTCGGCTGGTGACAAAATGTTCCAAACACACCCCATGCACAACTCCACCGGGGAAGGTGCCAGAAACGAGTTCCGTTGGTAGTTTTTACACTACCCCGGTAGGCAGCTGAAAGGCACCACAAAACTTGTTCTACCTGCTTTCTGGGCTGAGATGGGGAATCGCTGAATTTTGGACTCGGCTGGTGACAAAATGTTCCAAACACACCCCATGCACACCTCCACCGGGGAAGGTGCCAGAAACGAGTTCCGTTGGTAGTTTTTACACTACCCCGGTAGGCAGCTGAAAGGCACCACAAAACTTGTTCTACCTGCTTTCTGGGCTGAGATGGGGAATCGCTGAATTTTGGACTCGGCTGGTGACAAAATGTTCCAAACACACCCCATGCACAACTCCACCGGGGAAGGTGCCAGAAACGAGTTCTGTTGGTAGTTTTTACACTACCCCGGTAGGCAGCTGAAAGGCACAACAAAACTTGTTCTACCTGCTTTCTGGGCTGAGATGGGGAATCGCTGAATTTTGGACTCGGCTGGTGACAAAATGTTCCAAACACACCCCATGCACAACTCCACCGGGGAAGGTGCCAGAAACGAGTTCTGTTGGTAGTTTTTACACTACCCCGGTAGGCACCTGAAAGGCACCACAAAACTTGTTCTACCTGCTTTCTGGGCTGAGATGGGGAATCGCTGAATTTTGGACTCGGCTGGTGACAAAATGTTCCAAACACACCCCATGCACAACTCCACCGGGGAAGGTGCCAGAAACGAGTTCTGTTGGTAGTTTTTACACTACCCCGGTAGGCAGCTGAAAGGCACCACAAAACTTGTTCTACCTGCTTTCTGGGCTGAGATGGGGAATCGCTGAATTTTGGACTCGGCTGGTGACAAAATGTTCCAAACACACCCCATGCACAACTCCACCGGGGAAGGTGCCAGAAACGAGTTCTGTTGGTAGTTTTTACACTACCCCGGTAGGCAGCTGAAAGGCACCACAAAACTTGTTCTACCTGCTTTCTGGGCTGAGATGGGGAATCGCTGAATTTTGGACTCGGCTGGTGACAAAATGTTCCAAACACACCCCATGCACAACTCCACCGGGGAAGGTGCCAGAAACGAGTTCTGTTGGTAGTTTTTACACTACCCCGGTAGGCAAGAGAAAGGCACCACAAAACTTGTTCTACCTGCTTTCTGGGCTGAGATGGAGAATCGCTGAATTTTGGACTCGGCTGGTGACAAAATGTTCCAAACACACCCCATGCACAACTCCACCGGGGAAGGTGCCAGAAACGAGTTCTGTTGGTAGTTTTTACACTACCCCGGTAGGCAAGAGAAAGGCACCACAAAACTTGTTCTACCTGCTTTCTGGGCTGAGATGGGGAATCGCTGAATTTTGGACTCGGCTGGTGACAAAATGTTCCAAACACACCCCATGCACAACTCCACCGGGGAAGGTGCCAGAAAGGAGTTCTGTTGGTAGTTTTTACACTACCCCGGTAGGCAGCTGAAAGGCACCACAAAACTTGTTCTACCTGCTTTCTGGGCTGAGATGGGGAATCGCTGAATTTTGGACTCGGCTGGTGACAAAATGTTCCAAACACACCCCATGCACACCTCCACCGGGGAAGGTGCCAGAAACGAGTTCTGTTGGTAGTTTTTACACTACCCCGGTAGGCAGCTGAAAGGCACCACAAAACTTGTTCTACCTGCTTTCTGGGCTGAGATGGGGAAATCGCTGAATTTTGGACTCGGCTGGTGACAAAATGTTCCAAACACACCCCATGCACAACTCCACCGGGGAAGGTGCCAGAAACGAGTTCTGTTGGTAGTTTTTACACTACCCCGGTAGGCAAGAGAAAGGCACCACAAAACTTGTTCTACCTGCTTTCTGGGCTGAGATGGGGAATCGCTGAATTTTGGACTCGGCTGGTGACAAAATGTTCCAAACACACCCCATGCACAACTCCACCGGGGAAGGTGCCAGAAACGAGTTCTGTTGGTAGTTTTTACACTACCCCGGTAGGCACCTGAAAGGCACCACAAAACTTGTTCTACCTGCTTTCTGGGCTGAGATGGGGAATCGCTGAATTTTGGACTCGGCTGGTGACAAAATGTTCCAAACACACCCCATGCACAACTCCACCGGGGAAGGTGCCAGAAACGAGTTCTGTTGGTAGTTTTTACACTACCCCGGTAGGCAGCTGAAAGGCACCACAAAACTTGTTCTACCTGCTTTCTGGGCTGAGATGGGGAATCGCTGAATTTTGGACTCGGCTGGTGACAAAATGTTCCAAACACACCCCATGCACAACTCCACCGGGGAAGGTGCCAGAAACGAGTTCTGTTGGTAGTTTTTACACTACCCCGGTAGGCAGCTGAAAGGCACCACAAAACTTGTTCTACCTGCTTTCTGGGCTGAGATGGGGAATCGCTGAATTTTGGACTCGGCTGGTGACAAAATGTTCCAAACACACCCCATGCACAACTCCACCGGGGAAGGTGCCAGAAACGAGTTCTGTTGGTAGTTTTTACACTACCCCGGTAGGCAAGAGAAAGGCACCACAAAACTTGTTCTACCTGCTTTCTGGGCTGAGATGGAGAATCGCTGAATTTTGGACTCGGCTGGTGACAAAATGTTCCAAACACACCCCATGCACAACTCCACCGGGGAAGGTGCCAGAAACGAGTTCTGTTGGTAGTTTTTACACTACCCCGGTAGGCAAGAGAAAGGCACCACAAAACTTGTTCTACCTGCTTTCTGGGCTGAGATGGGGAATCGCTGAATTTTGGACTCGGCTGGTGACAAAATGTTCCAAACACACCCCATGCACAACTCCACCGGGGAAGGTGCCAGAAAGGAGTTCTGTTGGTAGTTTTTACACTACCCCGGTAGGCAGCTGAAAGGCACCACAAAACTTGTTCTACCTGCTTTCTGGGCTGAGATGGGGAATCGCTGAATTTTGGACTCGGCTGGTGACAAAATGTTCCAAACACACCCCATGCACACCTCCACCGGGGAAGGTGCCAGAAACGAGTTCTGTTGGTAGTTTTTACACTACCCCGGTAGGCAGCTGAAAGGCACCACAAAACTTGTTCTACCTGCTTTCTGGGCTGAGATGGGGAATCGCTGAATTTTGGACTCGGCTGGTGACAAAATGTTCCAAACACACCCCATGCACAACTCCACCGGGGAAGGTGCCAGAAACGAGTTCTGTTGGTAGTTTTTACACTACCCCGGTAGGCAAGAGAAAGGCACCACAAAACTTGTTCTACCTGCTTTCTGGGCTGAGATGGGGAATCGCTGAATTTTGGACTCGGCTGGTGACAAAATGTTCCAAACACACCCCATGCACAACTCCACCGGGGAAGGTGCCAGAAACGAGTTCTGTTGGTAGTTTTTACACTACCCCGGTAGGCAAGAGAAAGGCACCACAAAACTTGTTCTACCTGCTTTCTGGGCTGAGATGGGGAATCGCTGAATTTTGGACTCGGCTGGTGACAAAATGTTCCAAACACACCCCATGCACAACTCCACCGGGGAAGGTGCCAGAAACGAGTTCTGTTGGTAGTTTTTACACTACCCCGGTAGGCAAGAGAAAGGCACCACAAAACTTGTTCTACCTGCTTTCTGGGCTGAGATGGGGAATCGCTGAATTTTGGACTCGGCTGGTGACAAAATGTTCCAAACACACCCCATGCACAACTCCACCGGGGAAGGTGGCAGAAACGAGTTCTGTTGGTAGTTTTTACACTACCCCGATAGGCAGCTGAAAGGCACCACAAAACTTGTTCTACCTGCTTTCTGGGCTGAGATGGGGAATCGCTGAATTTTGGACTCGGCTGGTGACAAAATGTTCCAAACACACCCCATGCACAACTCCACCGGGGAAGGTGCCAGAAACGAGTTCTGTTGGTAGTTTTTACACTACAACGGTAGGCAGCTGAAAGGCACCACAAAACTTGTTCTACCTGCTTTCTGGGCTGAGATGGGGAATCGCTGAATTTTGGACTCGGCTGGTGACAAAATGTTCCAAACACACCCCATGCACAACTCCACCGGGGAAGGTGCCAGAAACGAGTTCCGTTGGTAGTTTTTACACTACCCCGGTAGGCAAGAGAAAGGCACCACAAAACTTGTTCTACCTGCTTTCTGGGCTGAGATGGGGAACGGCTGAATTTTGGACTCGGCTGGTAAAAAAATGTTCCAAACACACCCCATGCACAACTCCACCGGGGAAGGTGCCAGAAAGGAGTTCTGTTGGTAGTTTTTACACTACCCCGGTAGGCAGCTGAAAGGCACCACAAAACTTGTTCTACCTGCTTTCTGGGCTGAGATGGGGAATCGCTGAATTTTGGACTCGGCTGGTGACAAAATGTTCCAAACACACCCCATGCACAACTCCACCGGGGAAGGTGCCAGAAACGAGTTCTGTTGGTAGTTTTTACACTACCCCGGTAGGCAGCTGAAAGGCACCACAAAACTTGTTCTACCTGCTTTCTGGGCTGAGATGGGGAATCGCTGAATTTTGGACTCGGCTGGTGACAAAATGTTCCAAACACACCCCATGCACAACTCCACCGGGGAAGGTGCCAGAAACGAGTTCTGTTGGTAGTTTTTACACTACCCCGGTAGGCAAGAGAAAGGCACCACAAAACTTGTTCTACCTGCTTTCTGGGCTGAGATGGGGAATCGCTGAATTTTGGACTCGGCTGGTGACAAAATGTTCCAAACACACCCCATGCACAACTCCACCGGGGAAGGTGGCAGAAACGAGTTCTGTTGGTAGTTTTTACACTACCCCGATAGGCAGCTGAAAGGCACCACAAAACTTGTTCTACCTGCTTTCTGGGCTGAGATGGGGAATCGCTGAATTTTGGACTCGGCTGGTGACAAAATGTTCCAAACACACCCCATGCACAACTCCACCGGGGAAGGTGCCAGAAACGAGTTCTGTTGGTAGTTTTTACACTACCCCGGTAGGCAGCTGAAAGGCACCACAAAACTTGTTCTACCTGCTTTCTGGGCTGAGATGGGGAATCGCTGAATTTTGGACTCGGCTGGTGACAAAATGTTCCAAACACACCCCATGCACAACTCCACCGGGGAAGGTGCCAGAAACGAGTTCCGTTGGTAGTTTTTACACTACCCCGGTAGGCAAGAGAAAGGCACCACAAAACTTGTTCTACCTGCTTTCTGGGCTGAGATGGGGAACGGCTGAATTTTGGACTTGGCTGGTAAAAAAATGTTCCAAACACACCCCATGCACAACTCCACCGGGGAAGGTGCCAGAAACGAGTTCTGTTGGTAGTTTTTACACTACCCCGGTAGGCAGCTGAAAGGCACCACAAAACTTGTTCTACCTGCTTTCTCGGCTGAGATGGGGAATCGCTGAATTTTGGACTCGGCTGGTGACAAAATGTTCCAAACACACCCCATGCACAACTCCACCGGGGAAGGTGCCAGAAACGAGTTCTGTTGGTAGTTTTTACACTACCCCGGTAGGCAAGAGAAAGGCACCACAAAACTTGTTCTACCTGCTTACTGGGCTGAGATGGGGAATCGCTGAATTTTGGACTCGGCTGGTGACAAAATGTTCCAAACACACCCCATGCACAACTCCACCGGGGAAGGTGCCAGAAACGAGTTCTGTTGGTAGTTTTTACACTACCCTGGTAGGCAGCTGAAAGGCACCACAAAACTTGTTCTACCTGCTTTCTGGGCTGAGATGGGGAATCGCTGAATTTTGGACTCGGCTGGTGACAAAATGTTCCAAACACACCCCATGCACAACTCCACCGGGGAAGGTGCCAGAAACGAGTTCTGTTGGTAGTTTTTACACTACCCCGGTAGGCAGCTGAAAGGCACCACAAAACTTGTTCTACCTGCTTTCTGGGCTGAGATGGGGAATCGCTGAATTTTGGACTCGGCTGGTGACAAAATGTTCCAAACACACCCCATGCACAACTCCACCGGGGAAGGTGCCAGAAACGAGTTCTGTTGGTAGTTTTTACACTACCCCGGTAGGCAGCTGAAAGGCACCACAAAACTTGTTCTACCTGCTTTCTGGGCTGAGATGGGGAATCGCTGAATTTTGGACTCGGCTGGTGACAAAATGTTCCAAACACACCCCATGCACAACTCCACCGGGGAAGGTGCCAGAAACGAGTTCTGTTGGTAGTTTTTACACTACCCCGGTAGGCAGCTGAAAGGCACCACAAAACTTGTTCTACCTGCTTTCTGGGCTGAGATGGGGAATCGCTGAATTTTGGACTCGGCTGGTGACAAAATGTTCCAAACACACCCCATGCACAACTCCACCGGGGAAGGTGCCAGAAACGAGTTCTGTTGGTAGTTTTTACACTACCCCGGTAGGCAAGAGAAAGGCACCACAAAACTTGTTCTACCTGCTTTCTGGGCTGAGATGGAGAATCGCTGAATTTTGGACTCGGCTGGTGACAAAATGTTCCAAACACACCCCATGCACAACTCCACCGGGGAAGGTGCCAGAAACGAGTTCTGTTGGTAGTTTTTACACTACCCCGGTAGGCAGCTGAAAGGCACCACAAAACTTGTTCTACCTGCTTTCTGGGCTGAGATGGGGAATCGCTGAATTTTGGACTCGGCTGGTGACAAAATGTTCCAAACACACCCCATGCACAACTCCACCGGGGAAGGTGCCAGAAACGAGTTCTGTTGGTAGTTTTTACACTACCCCGGTAGGCAGCTGAAAGGCACCACAAAACTTGTTCTACCTGCTTTCTGGGCTGAGATGGGGAATCGCTGAATTTTGGACTCGGCTGGTGACAAAATGTTCCAAACACACCCCATGCACAACTCCACCGGGGAAGGTGCCAGAAACGAGTTCTGTTGGTAGTTTTTACACTACCCCGGTAGGCAGCTGAAAGGCACCACAAAACTTGTTCTACCTGCTTTCTGGGCTGAGATGGGGAATCGCTGAATTTTGGACTCGGCTGGTGACAAAATGTTCCAAACACACCCCATGCACAACTCCACCGGGGAAGGTGCCAGAAACGAGTTCTGTTGGTAGTTTTTACACTACCTTGGTAGGCATCTGAAAGACACCACAAAAGTTGTTCTACCTGCTTTCTGGGCTGAGATGGAGAATCGCTGAATTTTGGACTCGGCTGGTGACAAAATGTTCCAAACACACCCCATGCACACCTCCACCGGGGAAGGTGCCAGAAACGAGTTCTGTTGGTAGTTTTTACACTACCCCGGTAGGCAAGAGAAAGGCACCACAAAACTTGTTCTACCTGCTTTCTGGGCTGAGATGGGGAATCGCTGAATTTTGGACTCGGCTGGTGACAAAATGTTCCAAACACACCCCATGCACAACTCCACCGGGGAAGGTGCCAGAAACGAGTTCTGTTGGTAGTTTTTACACTACCCCGATAGGCAGCTGAAAGGCACCACAAAACTTGTTCTACCTGCTTTCTGGGCTGAGATGGGGAATCGCTGAATTTTGGACTCGGCTGGTGACAAAATGTTCCAAACACACCCCATGCACAACTCCACCGGGGAAGGTGCCAGAAACGAGTTCTGTTGGTAGTTTTTACACTACCCCGGTAGGCAGCTGAAAGGCACCACAAAACTTGTTCTACCTGCTTTCTGGGCTGAGATGGGGAATCGCTGAATTTTGGACTCGGCTGGTGACAAAATGTTCCAAACACACCCCATGCACAACTCCACCGGGGAAGGTGCCAGAAACGAGTTCTGTTGGTAGTTTTTACACTACCCCGGTAGGCAGCTGAAAGGCACCACAAAACTTGTTCTACCTGCTTTCTGGGCTGAGATGGGGAATCGCTGAATTTTGGACTCGGCTGGTGACAAAATGTTCCAAACACACCCCATGCACAACTCCACCGGGGAAGGTGCCAGAAACGAGTTCCGTTGGTAGTTTTTACACTACCCCGGTAGGCAGCTGAAAGGCACCATTAAACCTTTTCTTATCTGCTTCCTGGGCTAGAGATGGGGAACAGCTGAATTTTGGACTCGGCTGGTGACAGAATGTTCCAAACACACCCCATGCACAACTCCACCGGGGAAGGTGCCAGAAACGAGTTCTGTTGGTAGTTTTTACACTACCCCGGTAGGCAGCTGAAAGGCACCACAAAACTTGTTCTACCTGCTTTCTGGGCTGAGATGGGGAATCGCTGAATTTTGGACTCGGCTGGTGACAAAATGTTCCAAACACACCCCATGCACAACTCCACCGGGGAAGGTGCCAGAAACGAGTTCCGTTGGTAGTTTTTACACTACCCCGGTAGGCAGCTGAAAGGCACCACAAAACTTGTTCTACCTGCTTTCTGGGCTGAGATGGGGAATCGCTGAATTTTGGACTCGGCTGGTAACAAAATGTTCCAAACACACCCCATGCACAACTCCACCGGGGAAGGTGCCAGAAACGAGTTCTGTTGGTAGTTTTTACACTACCCCGGTAGGCAGCTGAAAGGCACCACAAAACTTGTTCTACCTGCTTTCTGGGCTGAGATGGGGAATCGCTGAATTTTGGACTCGGCTGGTGACAAAATGTTCCAAACACACCCCATGCACAACTCCACCGGGGAAGGTGCCAGAAACGAGTTCTGTTGGTAGTTTTTACAGTACCCCGGTAGGCAAGAGAAAGGCACCACAAAACTTGTTCTACCTGCTTTCTGGGCTGAGATGGGGAATCGCTGAATTTTGGACTCGGCTGCTGACAAAATGTTCCAAACACACCCCATGCACAACTCCACAGGGGAAGGTGCCAGAAACGAGTTCTGTCGGTAGTTTTTACACTACCCCGGTAGGCAAGAGAAAGGCACCACAAAACTTGTTCTACCTGCTTTCTGGGCTGAGATGGGGAATCGCTGAATTTTGGACTCGGCTGGTGACAAAATGTTCCAAACACACCCCATGCACAACTCCACCGGGGAAGGTGCCAGAAACGAGTTCTGTTGGTAGTTTTTACACTACCCCGGTAGGCAGCTGAAAGGCACCACAAAACTTGTTCTACCTGCTTTCTGGGCTGAGATGGGGAATCGCTGAATTTTGGACTCGGCTGGTGACAAAATGTTCCAAACACACCCCATGCACAACTCCACCGGGGAAGGTGCCAGAAACGAGTTCTGTTGGTAGTTTTTACACTACCCCGGTAGGCAGCTGAAAGGCACCACAAAACTTGTTCTACCTGCTTTCTGGGCTGAGATGGGGAATCGCTGAATTTTGGACTCGGCTGGTGACAAAATGTTCCAAACACACCCCATGCACAACTCCACCGGGGAAGGTGCCAGAAACGAGTTCTGTTGGTAGTTTTTACACTACCCCGGTAGGCAGCTGAAAGGCACCACAAAACTTGTTCTACCTGCTTTCTGGGCTGAGATGGGGAATCGCTGAATTTTGGACTCGGCTGGTGACAAAATGTTCCAAACACACCCCATGCACAACTCCACCGGGGAAGGTGCCAGAAACGAGTTCTGTTGGTAGTTTTTACACTACCCCGGTAGGCAAGAGAAAGGCACCACAAAACTTGTTCTACCTGCTTTCTGGGCTGAGATGGAGAATCGCTGAATTTTGGACTCGGCTGGTGACAAAATGTTCCAAACACACCCCATGCACAACTCCACCGGGGAAGGTGCCAGAAACGAGTTCTGTTGGTAGTTTTTACACTACCCCGGTAGGCAGCTGAAAGGCACCACAAAACTTGTTCTACCTGCTTTCTGGGCTGAGATGGGGAATCGCTGAATTTTGGACTCGGCTGGTGACAAAATGTTCCAAACACACCCCATGCACAACTCCACCGGGGAAGGTGCCAGAAACGAGTTCTGTTGGTAGTTTTTACACTACCCCGGTAGGCAGCTGAAAGGCACCACAAAACTTGTTCTACCTGCTTTCTGGGCTGAGATGGGGAATCGCTGAATTTTGGACTCGGCTGGTGACAAAATGTTCCAAACACACCCCATGCACAACTCCACCGGGGAAGGTGCCAGAAACGAGTTCTGTTGGTAGTTTTTACACTACCCCGGTAGGCAGCTGAAAGGCACCACAAAACTTGTTCTACCTGCTTTCTGGGCTGAGATGGGGAATCGCTGAATTTTGGACTCGGCTGGTGACAAAATGTTCCAAACACACCCCATGCACAACTCCACCGGGGAAGGTGCCAGAAACGAGTTCTGTTGGTAGTTTTTACACTACCCCGGTAGGCAGCTGAAAGGCACCACAAAACTTGTTCTACCTGCTTTCTGGGCTGAGATGGGGAATCGCTGAATTTTGGACTCGGCTGGTGACAAAATGTTCCAAACACACCCCATGCACAACTCCACCGGGGAAGGTGCCAGAAACGAGTTCTGTTGGTAGTTTTTACACTACCCCGGTAGGCAGCTGAAAGGCACCACAAAACTTGTTCTACCTGCTTTCTGGGCTGAGATGGGGAATCGCTGAATTTTGGACTCGGCTGGTGACAAAATGTTCCAAACACACCCCATGCACAACTCCACCGGGGAAGGTGCCAGAAACGAGTTCTGTTGGTAGTTTTTACACTACCCCGGTAGGCAGCTGAAAGGCACCACAAAACTTGTTCTACCTGCTTTCTGGGCTGAGATGGGGAATCGCTGAATTTTGGACTCGGCTGGTGACAAAATGTTCCAAACACACCCCATGCACAACTCCACCGGGGAAGGTGCCAGAAACGAGTTCTGTTGGTAGTTTTTACACTACCCCGGTAGGCAGCTGAAAGGCACCACAAAACTTGTTCTACCTGCTTTCTGGGCTGAGATGGGGAATCGCTGAATTTTGGACTCGGCTGGTGACAAAATGTTCCAAACACACCCCATGCACAACTCCACCGGGGAAGGTGCCAGAAACGAGTTCTGTTGGTAGTTTTTACACTACCCCGGTAGGCAAGAGAAAGGCACCACAAAACTTGTTCTACCTGCTTTCTGGGCTGAGATGGAGAATCGCTGAATTTTGGACTCGGCTGGTGACAAAATGTTCCAAACACACCCCATGCACAACTCCACCGGGGAAGGTGCCAGAAACGAGTTCTGTTGGTAGTTTTTACACTACCCCGGTAGGCAGCTGAAAGGCACCACAAAACTTGTTCTACCTGTTTTCTGGGCTGAGATGGGGAATCGCTGAATTTTGGACTCGGCTGGTGACAAAATGTTCCAAACACACCCCATGCACAACTCCACCGGGGAAGGTGCCAGAAACGAGTTCTGTTGGTAGTTTTTACACTACCCCGGTAGGCAGCTGAAAGGCACCACAAAACTTGTTCTACCTGCTTTCTGGGCTGAGATGGGGAATCGCTGAATTTTGGACTCGGCTGGTGACAAAATGTTCCAAACACACCCCATGCACAACTCCACCGGGGAAGGTGCCAGAAACGAGTTCTGTTGGTAGTTTTTACACTACCCCGGTAGGCAGCTGAAAGGCACCACAAAACTTGTTCTACCTGCTTTCTGGGCTGAGATGGGGAATCGCTGAATTTTGGACTCGGCTGGTGACAAAATGTTCCAAACACACCCCATGCACAACTCCACCGGGGAAGGTGCCAGAAACGAGTTCTGTTGGTAGTTTTTACAGTACCCCGGTAGGCAAGAGAAAGGCACCACAAAACTTGTTCTACCTGCTTTCTGGGCTGAGATGGGGAATCGCTGAATTTTGGACTCGGCTGCTGACAAAATGTTCCAAACACACCCCATGCACAACTCCACCGGGGAAGGTGCCAGAAACGAGTTCTGTCGGTAGTTTTTACACTACCCCGGTAGGCAAGAGAAAGGCACCACAAAACTTGTTCTACCTGCTTTCTGGGCTGAGATGGAGAATCGCTGAATTTTGGACTCGGCTGGTGACAAAATGTTCCAAACACACCCCATGCACAACTCCACCGGGGAAGGTGCCAGAAACGAGTTCTGTTGGTAGTTTTTACAGTACCCCGGTAGGCAGCTGAAAGGCACCACAAAACTTGTTCTACCTGCTTTCTGGGCTGAGATGGGGAATCGCTGAATTTTGGACTCGGCTGGTGACAAAATGTTCCAAACACACCCCATGCACAACTCCACCGGGGAAGGTGCCAGAAACGAGTTCTGTTGGTAGTTTTTACACTACCCCGGTAGGCAGCTGAAAGGCACCACAAAACTTGTTCTACCTGCTTTCTGGGCTGAGATGGGGAATCGCTGAATTTTGGACTCGGCTGGTGACAAAATGTTCCAAACACACCCCATGCACAACTCCACCGGGGAAGGTGCCAGAAACGAGTTCTGTTGGTAGTTTTTACACTACCCCGGTAGGCAAGAGAAAGGCACCACAAAACTTGTTCTACCTGCTTTCTGGGCTGAGATGGGGAATCGCTGAATTTTGGACTCGGCTGGTGACAAAATGTTCCAAACACACCCCATGCACAACTCCACCGGGGAAGGTGCCAGAAACGAGTTCTGTTGGTAGTTTTTACACTACCCCGGTAGGCAGCTGAAAGGCACCACAAAACTTGTTCTACCTGCTTTCTGGGCTGAGATGGGGAATCGCTGAATTTTGGACTCGGCTGGTGACAAAATGTTCCAAACACACCCCATGCACAACTCCACCGGGGAAGGTGCCAGAAACGAGTTCCGTTGGTAGTTTTTACACTACCCCGGTAGGCAGCTGAAAGGCACCACAAAACTTGTTCTACCTGCTTTCTGGGCTGAGATGGGGAATCGCTGAATTTTGGACTCGGCTGGTAACAAAATGTTCCAAACACACCCCATGCACAACTCCACCGGGGAAGGTGCCAGAAACGAGTTCTGTTGGTAGTTTTTACACTACCCCGGTAGGCACCTGAAAGGCACCACAAAACTTGTTCTACCTGCTTTCTGGGCTGAGATGGGGAATCGCTGAATTTTGGACTCGGCTGGTGACAAAATGTTCCAAACACACCCCATGCACAACTCCACCGGGGAAGGTGCCAGAAACGAGTTCTGTTGGTAGTTTTTACACTACCCCGGTAGGCAGCTGAAAGGCACCACAAAACTTGTTCTACCTGCTTTCTGGGCTGAGATGGGGAATCGCTGAATTTTGGACTCGGCTGGTGACAAAATGTTCCAAACACACCCCATGCACAACTCCACCGGGGAAGGTGGCAGAAACGAGTTCTGTTGGTAGTTTTTACACTACCCCGATAGGCAGCTGAAAGGCACCACAAAACTTGTTCTACCTGCTTTCTGGGCTGAGATGGGGAATCGCTGAATTTTGGACTCGGCTGGTGACAAAATGTTCCAAACACACCCCATGCACAACTCCACCGGGGAAGGTGCCAGAAACGAGTTCTGTTGGTAGTTTTTACACTACCCCGGTAGGCAGCTGAAAGGCACCACAAAACTTGTTCTACCTGCTTTCTGGGCTGAGATGGGGAATCGCTGAATTTTGGACTCGGCTGGTGACAAAATGTTCCAAACACACCCCATGCACAACTCCACCGGGGAAGGTGCCAGAATCGAGTTCCGTTGGTAGTTTTTACACTACCCCGGTAGGCAAGAGAAAGGCACCACAAAACTTGTTCTACCTGCTTTCTGGGCTGAGATGGGGAACGGCTGAATTTTGGACTCGGCTGGTAAAAAAATGTTCCAAACACACCCCATGCACAACTCCACCGGGGAAGGTGCCAGAAAGGAGTTCTGTTGGTAGTTTTTACACTACCCCGGTAGGCAGCTGAAAGGCACCACAAAACTTGTTCTACCTGCTTTCTCGGCTGAGATGGGGAATCGCTGAATTTTGGACTCGGCTGGTGACAAAATGTTCCAAACACACCCCATGCACAACTCCACCGGGGAAGGTGCCAGAAACGAGTTCTGTTGGTAGTTTTTACACTACCCCGGTAGGCAAGAGAAAGGCACCACAAAACTTGTTCTACCTGCTTACTGGGCTGAGATGGGGAATCGCTGAATTTTGGACTCGGCTGGTGACAAAATGTTCCAAACACACCCCATGCACAACTCCACCGGGGAAGGTGCCAGAAACGAGTTCTGTTGGTAGTTTTTACACTACCCCGGTAGGCAGCTGAAAGGCACCACAAAACTTGTTCTACCTGCTTTCTGGGCTGAGATGGGGAATCGCTGAATTTTGGACTCGGCTGGTGACAAAATGTTCCAAACACACCCCATGCACAACTCCACCGGGGAAGGTGCCAGAAACGAGTTCTGTTGGTAGTTTTTACACTACCCCGGTAGGCAGCTGAAAGGCACCACAAAACTTGTTCTACCTGCTTTCTGGGCTGAGATGGGGAATCGCTGAATTTTGGACTCGGCTGGTGACAAAATGTTCCAAACACACCCCATGCACAACTCCACCGGGGAAGGTGCCAGAAACGAGTTCTGTTGGTAGTTTTTACACTACCCCGGTAGGCAGCTGAAAGGCACCACAAAACTTGTTCTACCTGCTTTCTGGGCTGAGATGGGGAATCGCTGAATTTTGGACTCGGCTGGTGACAAAATGTTCCAAACACACCCCATGCACAACTCCACCGGGGAAGGTGCCAGAAACGAGTTCTGTTGGTAGTTTTTACACTACCCCGGTAGGCAGCTGAAAGGCACCACAAAACTTGTTCTACCTGCTTTCTGGGCTGAGATGGGGAATCGCTGAATTTTGGACTCGGCTGGTGACAAAATGTTCCAAACACACCCCATGCACAACTCCACCGGGGAAGGTGCCAGAAACGAGTTCTGTTGGTAGTTTTTACACTACCCCGGTAGGCAGCTGAAAGGCACCACAAAACTTGTTCTACCTGCTTTCTGGGCTGAGATGGGGAATCGCTGAATTTTGGACTCGGCTGGTGACAAAATGTTCCAAACACACCCCATGCACAACTCCACCGGGGAAGGTGCCAGAAACGAGTTCTGTTGGTAGTTTTTACACTACCCCGGTAGGCAGCTGAAAGGCACCACAAAACTTGTTCTACCTGCTTTCTGGGCTGAGATGGGGAATCGCTGAATTTTGGACTCGGCTGGTGACAAAATGTTCCAAACACACCCCATGCACAACTCCACCGGGGAAGGTGCCAGAAACGAGTTCTGTTGGTAGTTTTTACACTACCCCGGTAGGCAGCTGAAAGGCACCACAAAACTTGTTCTACCTGCTTTCTGGGCTGAGATGGGGAATCGCTGAATTTTGGACTCGGCTGGTGACAAAATGTTCCAAACACACCCCATGCACAACTCCACCGGGGAAGGTGCCAGAAACGAGTTCTGTTGGTAGTTTTTACACTACCCCGGTAGGCAAGAGAAAGGCACCACAAAACTTGTTCTACCTGCTTTCTGGGCTGAGATGGAGAATCGCTGAATTTTGGACTCGGCTGGTGACAAAATGTTCCAAACACACCCCATGCACAACTCCACCGGGGAAGGTGCCAGAAACGAGTTCTGTTGGTAGTTTTTACACTACCCCGGTAGGCAGCTGAAAGGCACCACAAAACTTGTTCTACCTGTTTTCTGGGCTGAGATGGGGAATCGCTGAATTTTGGACTCGGCTGGTGACAAAATGTTCCAAACACACCCCATGCACAACTCCACCGGGGAAGGTGCCAGAAACGAGTTCTGTTGGTAGTTTTTACACTACCCCGGTAGGCAGCTGAAAGGCACCACAAAACTTGTTCTACCTGCTTTCTGGGCTGAGATGGGGAATCGCTGAATTTTGGACTCGGCTGGTGACAAAATGTTCCAAACACACCCCATGCACAACTCCACCGGGGAAGGTGCCAGAAACGAGTTCTGTTGGTAGTTTTTACACTACCCCGGTAGGCAGCTGAAAGGCACCACAAAACTTGTTCTACCTGCTTTCTGGGCTGAGATGGGGAATCGCTGAATTTTGGACTCGGCTGGTGACAAAATGTTCCAAACACACCCCATGCACAACTCCACCGGGGAAGGTGCCAGAAACGAGTTCTGTTGGTAGTTTTTACAGTACCCCGGTAGGCAAGAGAAAGGCACCACAAAACTTGTTCTACCTGCTTTCTGGGCTGAGATGGGGAATCGCTGAATTTTGGACTCGGCTGCTGACAAAATGTTCCAAACACACCCCATGCACAACTCCACCGGGGAAGGTGCCAGAAACGAGTTCTGTCGGTAGTTTTTACACTACCCCGGTAGGCAAGAGAAAGGCACCACAAAACTTGTTCTACCTGCTTTCTGGGCTGAGATGGAGAATCGCTGAATTTTGGACTCGGCTGGTGACAAAATGTTCCAAACACACCCCATGCACAACTCCACCGGGGAAGGTGCCAGAAACGAGTTCTGTTGGTAGTTTTTACAGTACCCCGGTAGGCAGCTGAAAGGCACCACAAAACTTGTTCTACCTGCTTTCTGGGCTGAGATGGGGAATCGCTGAATTTTGGACTCGGCTGGTGACAAAATGTTCCAAACACACCCCATGCACAACTCCACCGGGGAAGGTGCCAGAAACGAGTTCTGTTGGTAGTTTTTACACTACCCCGGTAGGCAGCTGAAAGGCACCACAAAACTTGTTCTACCTGCTTTCTGGGCTGAGATGGGGAATCGCTGAATTTTGGACTCGGCTGGTGACAAAATGTTCCAAACACACCCCATGCACAACTCCACCGGGGAAGGTGCCAGAAACGAGTTCTGTTGGTAGTTTTTACACTACCCCGGTAGGCAAGAGAAAGGCACCACAAAACTTGTTCTACCTGCTTTCTGGGCTGAGATGGGGAATCGCTGAATTTTGGACTCGGCTGGTGACAAAATGTTCCAAACACACCCCATGCACAACTCCACCGGGGAAGGTGCCAGAAACGAGTTCTGTTGGTAGTTTTTACACTACCCCGGTAGGCAGCTGAAAGGCACCACAAAACTTGTTCTACCTGCTTTCTGGGCTGAGATGGGGAATCGCTGAATTTTGGACTCGGCTGGTGACAAAATGTTCCAAACACACCCCATGCACAACTCCACCGGGGAAGGTGCCAGAAACGAGTTCCGTTGGTAGTTTTTACACTACCCCGGTAGGCAGCTGAAAGGCACCACAAAACTTGTTCTACCTGCTTTCTGGGCTGAGATGGGGAATCGCTGAATTTTGGACTCGGCTGGTAACAAAATGTTCCAAACACACCCCATGCACAACTCCACCGGGGAAGGTGCCAGAAACGAGTTCTGTTGGTAGTTTTTACACTACCCCGGTAGGCACCTGAAAGGCACCACAAAACTTGTTCTACCTGCTTTCTGGGCTGAGATGGGGAATCGCTGAATTTTGGACTCGGCTGGTGACAAAATGTTCCAAACACACCCCATGCACAACTCCACCGGGGAAGGTGCCAGAAACGAGTTCTGTTGGTAGTTTTTACACTACCCCGGTAGGCAGCTGAAAGGCACCACAAAACTTGTTCTACCTGCTTTCTGGGCTGAGATGGGGAATCGCTGAATTTTGGACTCGGCTGGTGACAAAATGTTCCAAACACACCCCATGCACAACTCCACCGGGGAAGGTGGCAGAAACGAGTTCTGTTGGTAGTTTTTACACTACCCCGATAGGCAGCTGAAAGGCACCACAAAACTTGTTCTACCTGCTTTCTGGGCTGAGATGGGGAATCGCTGAATTTTGGACTCGGCTGGTGACAAAATGTTCCAAACACACCCCATGCACAACTCCACCGGGGAAGGTGCCAGAAACGAGTTCTGTTGGTAGTTTTTACACTACCCCGGTAGGCAGCTGAAAGGCACCACAAAACTTGTTCTACCTGCTTTCTGGGCTGAGATGGGGAATCGCTGAATTTTGGACTCGGCTGGTGACAAAATGTTCCAAACACACCCCATGCACAACTCCACCGGGGAAGGTGCCAGAATCGAGTTCCGTTGGTAGTTTTTACACTACCCCGGTAGGCAAGAGAAAGGCACCACAAAACTTGTTCTACCTGCTTTCTGGGCTGAGATGGGGAACGGCTGAATTTTGGACTCGGCTGGTGACAAAATGTTCCAAACACACCCCATGCACAACTCCACCGGGGAAGGTGCCAGAAAGGAGTTCTGTTGGTAGTTTTTACACTACCCCGGTAGGCAGCTGAAAGGCACCACAAAACTTGTTCTACCTGCTTTCTCGGCTGAGATGGGGAATCGCTGAATTTTGGACTCGGCTGGTGACAAAATGTTCCAAACACACCCCATGCACAACTCCACCGGGGAAGGTGCCAGAAACGAGTTCTGTTGGTAGTTTTTACACTACCCCGGTAGGCAAGAGAAAGGCACCACAAAACTTGTTCTACCTGCTTACTGGGCTGAGATGGGGAATCGCTGAATTTTGGACTCGGCTGGTGACAAAATGTTCCAAACACACCCCATGCACAACTCCACCGGGGAAGGTGCCAGAAACGAGTTCTGTTGGTAGTTTTTACACTACCCCGGTAGGCAGCTGAAAGGCACCACAAAACTTGTTCTACCTGCTTTCTGGGCTGAGATGGGGAATCGCTGAATTTTGGACTCGGCTGGTGACAAAATGTTCCAAACACACCCCATGCACAACTCCACCGGGGAAGGTGCCAGAAACGAGTTCTGTTGGTAGTTTTTACACTACCCCGGTAGGCAGCTGAAAGGCACCACAAAACTTGTTCTACCTGCTTTCTGGGCTGAGATGGGGAATCGCTGAATTTTGGACTCGGCTGGTGACAAAATGTTCCAAACACACCCCATGCACAACTCCACCGGGGAAGGTGCCAGAAACGAGTTCTGTTGGTAGTTTTTACACTACCCCGGTAGGCAGCTGAAAGGCACCACAAAACTTGTTCTACCTGCTTTCTGGGCTGAGATGGGGAATCGCTGAATTTTGGACTCGGCTGGTGACAAAATGTTCCAAACACACCCCATGCACAACTCCACCGGGGAAGGTGCCAGAAACGAGTTCTGTTGGTAGTTTTTACACTACCCCGGTAGGCAGCTGAAAGGCACCACAAAACTTGTTCTACCTGCTTTCTGGGCTGAGATGGGGAATCGCTGAATTTTGGACTCGGCTGGTGACAAAATGTTCCAAACACACCCCATGCACAACTCCACCGGGGAAGGTGCCAGAAACGAGTTCTGTTGGTAGTTTTTACACTACCCCGGTAGGCAAGAGAAAGGCACCACAAAACTTGTTCTACCTGCTTTCTGGGCTGAGATGGAGAATCGCTGAATTTTGGACTCGGCTGGTGACAAAATGTTCCAAACACACCCCATGCACAACTCCACCGGGGAAGGTGCCAGAAACGAGTTCTGTTGGTAGTTTTTACACTACCCCGGTAGGCACCTGAAAGGCACCACAAAACTTGTTCTACCTGCTTTCTGGGTTGAGATGGGGAATCGCTGAATTTTGGACTCGGCTGGTGACAAAATGTTCCAAACACACCCCATGCACAACTCCACCGGGGAAGGTGCCAGAAACGAGTTCTGTTGGTAGTTTTTACACTACCCCGGTAGGCAGCTGAAAGGCACCACAAAACTTGTTCTACCTGCTTTCTGGGCTGAGATGGGGAATCGCTGAATTTTGGACTCGGCTGGTGACAAAATGTTCCAAACACACCCCATGCACAACTCCACCGGGGAAGGTGCCAGAAACGAGTTCTGTTGGTAGTTTTTACACTACCCCGGTAGGCAGCTGAAAGGCACCACAAAACTTGTTCTACCTGCTTTCTGGGCTGAGATGGGGAATCGCTGAATTTTGGACTCGGCTGGTGACAAAATGTTCCAAACACACCCCATGCACAACTCCACCGGGGAAGGTGCCAGAAACGAGTTCCGTTGGTAGTTTTTACACTACCCCGGTAGGCAGCTGAAAGGCACCACAAAACTTGTTCTACCTGCTTTCTGGGCTGAGATGGGGAATCGCTGAATTTTGGACTCGGCTGGTGACAAAATGTTCCAAACACACCCCATGCACAACTCCACCGGGGAAGGTGCCAGAAACGAGTTCTGTTGGTAGTTTTTACACTACCCCGGTAGGCAGCTGAAAGGCACCACAAAACTTGTTCTACCTGCTTTCTGGGCTGAGATGGGGAATCGCTGAATTTTGGACTCGGCTGCTGACAAAATGTTCCAAACACACCCCATGCACAACTCCACCGGGGAAGGTGCCAGAAAGGAGTTCTGTTGGTAGTTTTTACACTACCCCGGTAGGCAGCTGAAAGGCACCACAAAACTTGTTCTACCTGCTTTCTGGGCTGAGATGGGGAATCGCTGAATTTTGGACTCGGCTGGTGACAAAATGTTCCAAACACACCCCATGCACACCTCCACCGGGGAAGGTGCCAGAAACGAGTTCTGTTGGTAGTTTTTACACTACCCCGGTAGGCAGCTGAAAGGCACCACAAAACTTGTTCTACCTGCTTTCTGGGCTGAGATGGGGAATCGCTGAATTTTGGACTCGGCTGGTGACAAAATGTTCCAAACACACCCCATGCACAACTCCACCGGGGAAGGTGCCAGAAACGAGTTCTGTTGGTAGTTTTTACACTACCCCGGTAGGCAGCTGAAAGGCACCACAAAACTTGTTCTACCTGCTTTCTGGGCTGAGATGGGGAATCGCTGAATTTTGGACTCGGCTGGTGACAAAATGTTCCAAACACACCCCATGCACAACTCCACCGGGGAAGGTGCCAGAAACGAGTTCTGTTGGTAGTTTTTACACTACCCCGGTAGGCAGCTGAAAGGCACCACAAAACTTGTTCTACCTGCTTTCTGGGCTGAGATGGGGAATCGCTGAATTTTGGACTCGGCTGGTGACAAAATGTTCCAAACACACCCCATGCACAACTCCACCGGGGAAGGTGCCAGAAACGAGTTCTGTTGGTAGTTTTTACACTACCCCGGTAGGCAGCTGAAAGGCACCACAAACTTGTTCTACCTGCTTTCTGGGCTGAGATGGGGAATCGCTGAATTTTGGACTCGGCTGGTGACAAAATGTTCCAAACACACCCCATGCACACCTCCACCGGGGAAGGTGCCAGAAACGAGTTCTGTTGGTAGTTTTTACACTACCCCGGTAGGCAAGAGAAAGGCACCACAAAACTTGTTCTACCTGCTTTCTGGGCTGAGATGGAGAATCGCTGAATTTTGGACTCGGCTGGTGACAAAATGTTCCAAACACACCCCATGCACAACTCCACCGGGGAAGGTGCCAGAAACGAGTTCTGTTGGTAGTTTTTACACTACCCCGGTAGGCAGCTGAAAGGCACCACAAAACTTGTTCTACCTGCTTTCTGGGTTGAGATGGGGAATCGCTGAATTTTGGACTCGGCTGGTGACAAAATGTTCCAAACACACCCCATGCACAACTCCACCGGGGAAGGTGCCAGAAACGAGTTCTGTTGGTAGTTTTTACACTACCCCGGTAGGCAGCTGAAAGGCACCACAAAACTTGTTCTACCTGCTTTCTGGGCTGAGATGGGGAATCGCTGAATTTTGGACTCGGCTGGTGACAAAATGTTCCAAACACACCCCATGCACAACTCCACCGGGGAAGGTGCCAGAAATGAGTTCTGTTGGTAGTTTTTACACTACCCCGGTAGGCAGCTGAAAGGCACCACAAAACTTGTTCTACCTGCTTTCTGGGCTGAGATGGGGAATCGCTGAATTTTGGACTCGGCTGGTGACAAAATGTTCCAAACACACCCCATGCACAACTCCACCGGGGAAGGTGCCAGAAACGAGTTCCGTTGGTAGTTTTTACACTACCCCGGTAGGCAGCTGAAAGGCACCACAAAACTTGTTCTACCTGCTTTCTGGGCTGAGATGGGGAATCGCTGAATTTTGGACTCGGCTGGTGACAAAATGTTCCAAACACACCCCATGCACAACTCCACCGGGGAAGGTGCCAGAAACGAGTTCTGTTGGTAGTTTTTACCGTACCCCGGTAGGCAGCTGAAAGGCACCACAAAACTTGTTCTACCTGCTTTCTGGGCTGAGATGGGGAATCGCTGAATTTTGGACTCGGCTGCTGACAAAATGTTCCAAACACACCCCATGCACAACTCCACCGGGGAAGGTGCCAGAAAGGAGTTCTGTTGGTAGTTTTTACACTACCCCGGTAGGCAGCTGAAAGGCACCACAAAACTTGTTCTACCTGCTTTCTGGGCTGAGATGGGGAATCGCTGAATTTTGGACTCGGCTGGTGACAAAATGTTCCAAACACACCCCATGCACAACTCCACCGGGGAAGGTGCCAGAAACGAGTTCTGTTGGTAGTTTTTACACTACCCCGGTAGGCAGCTGAAAGGCACCACAAAACTTGTTCTACCTGCTTTCTGGGCTGAGATGGGGAATCGCTGAATTTTGGACTCGGCTGGTGACAAAATGTTCCAAACACACCCCATGCACAACTCCACCGGGGAAGGTGCCAGAAACGAGTTCTGTTGGTAGTTTTTACACTACCCCGGTAGGCAAGAGAAAGGCACCACAAAACTTGTTCTACCTGCTTTCTGGGCTGAGATGGGGAACGGCTGAATTTTGGACTCGGCTGGTGACAAAATGTTCCAAACACACCCCATGCACAACTCCACCGGGGAAGGTGCCAGAAACGAGTTCTGTTGGTAGTTTTTACACTACCCCGGTAGGCAGCTGAAAGGCACCACAAAACTTGTTCTACCTGCTTTCTGGGCTGAGATGGGGAATCGCTGAATTTTGGACTCGGCTGGTGACAAAATGTTCCAAACACACCCCATGCACAACTCCACCGGGGAAGGTGCCAGAAACGAGTTCTGTTGGTAGTTTTTACACTACCCCGGTAGGCAGCTGAAAGGCACCACAAAACTTGTTCTACCTGCTTTCTGGGCTGAGATGGGGAATCGCTGAATTTTGGACTCGGCTGGTGACAAAATGTTCCAAACACACCCCATGCACAACTCCACCGGGGAAGGTGCCAGAAACGAGTTCTGTTGGTAGTTTTTACACTACCCCGGTAGGCAGCTGAAAGGCACCACAAAACTTGTTCTACCTGCTTTCTGGGCTGAGATGGGGAATCGCTGAATTTTGGACTCGGCTGGTGACAAAATGTTCCAAACACACCCCATGCACAACTCCACCGGGGAAGGTGCCAGAAACGAGTTCTGTTGGTAGTTTTTACACTACCCCGGTAGGCAAGAGAAAGGCACCACAAAACTTGTTCTACCTGCTTTCTGGGCTGAGATGGAGAATCGCTGAATTTTGGACTCGGCTGGTGACAAAATGTTCCAAACACACCCCATGCACAACTCCACCGGGGAAGGTGCCAGAAACGAGTTCTGTTGGTAGTTTTTACACTACCCCGGTAGGCAGCTGAAAGGCACCACAAAACTTGTTCTACCTGCTTTCTGGGTTGAGATGGGGAATCGCTGAATTTTGGACTCGGCTGGTGACAAAATGTTCCAAACACACCCCATGCACAACTCCACCGGGGAAGGTGCCAGAAACGAGTTCTGTTGGTAGTTTTTACACTACCCCGGTAGGCAGCTGAAAGGCACCACAAAACTTGTTCTACCTGCTTTCTGGGCTGAGATGGGGAATCGCTGAATTTTGGACTCGGCTGGTGACAAAATGTTCCAAACACACCCCATGCACAACTCCACCGGGGAAGGTGCCAGAAACGAGTTCTGTTGGTAGTTTTTACACTACCCCGGTAGGCAGCTGAAAGGCACCACAAAACTTGTTCTACCTGCTTTCTGGGCTGAGATGGGGAATCGCTGAATTTTGGACTCGGCTGGTGACAAAATGTTCCAAACACACCCCATGCACACCTCCACCGGGGAAGGTGCCAGAAACGAGTTCCGTTGGTAGTTTTTACACTACCCCGGTAGGCAGCTGAAAGGCACCACAAAACTTGTTCTACCTGCTTTCTGGGCTGAGATGGGGAATCGCTGAATTTTGGACTCGGCTGGTGACAAAATGTTCCAAACACACCCCATGCACAACTCCACCGGGGAAGGTGCCAGAAACGAGTTCTGTTGGTAGTTTTTACACTACCCCGGTAGGCAGCTGAAAGGCACCACAAAACTTGTTCTACCTGCTTTCTGGGCTGAGATGGGGAATCGCTGAATTTTGGACTCGGCTGCTGACAAAATGTTCCAAACACACCCCATGCACAACTCCACCGGGGAAGGTGCCAGAAAGGAGTTCTGTTGGTAGTTTTTACACTACCCCGGTAGGCAGCTGAAAGGCACCACAAAACTTGTTCTACCTGCTTTCTGGGCTGAGATGGGGAATCGCTGAATTTTGGACTCGGCTGGTGACAAAATGTTCCAAACACACCCCATGCACAACTCCACCGGGGAAGGTGCCAGAAACGAGTTCTGTTGGTAGTTTTTACACTACCCCGGTAGGCAGCTGAAAGGCACCACAAAACTTGTTCTACCTGCTTTCTGGGCTGAGATGGGGAATCGCTGAATTTTGGACTCGGCTGGTGACAAAATGTTCCAAACACACCCCATGCACAACTCCACCGGGGAAGGTGCCAGAAACGAGTTCTGTTGGTAGTTTTTACACTACCCCGGTAGGCAAGAGAAAGGCACCACAAAACTTGTTCTACCTGCTTTCTGGGCTGAGATGGGGAACGGCTGAATTTTGGACTCGGCTGGTGACAAAATGTTCCAAACACACCCCATGCACAACTCCACCGGGGAAGGTGCCAGAAACGAGTTCTGTTGGTAGTTTTTACACTACCCCGGTAGGCAGCTGAAAGGCACCACAAAACTTGTTCTACCTGCTTTCTGGGCTGAGATGGGGAATCGCTGAATTTTGGACTCGGCTGGTGACAAAATGTTCCAAACACACCCCATGCACAACTCCACCGGGGAAGGTGCCAGAAACGAGTTCTGTTGGTAGTTTTTACACTACCCCGATAGGCAGCTGAAAGGCACCACAAAACTTGTTCTACCTGCTTTCTGGGCTGAGATGGGGAATCGCTGAATTTTGGACTCGGCTGGTGACAAAATGTTCCAAACACACCCCATGCACAACTCCACCGGGGAAGGTGCCAGAAACGAGTTCTGTTGGTAGTTTTTACACTACCCCCGGTAGGCAGCTGAAAGGCACCACAAAACTTGTTCTACCTGCTTTCTGGGCTGAGATGGGGAATCGCTGAATTTTGGACTCGGCTGGTGACAAAATGTTCCAAACACACCCCATGCACAACTCCACCGGGGAAGGTGCCAGAAACGAGTTCTGTTGGTAGTTTTTACACTACCCCGGTAGGCAGCTGAAAGGCACCACAAAACTTGTTCTACCTGCTTTCTGGGCTGAGATGGGGAATCGCTGAATTTTGGACTCGGCTGGTGACAAAATGTTCCAAACACACCCCATGCACAACTCCACCGGGGAAGGTGCCAGAAACGAGTTCCGTTGGTAGTTTTTACACTACCCCGGTAGGCAGCTGAAAGGCACCATTAAACCTTTTCTTATCTGCTTCCTGGGCTAGAGATGGGGAACAGCTGAATTTTGGACTCGGCTGGTGACAGAATGTTCCAAACACACCCCATGCACAACTCCACCGGGGAAGGTGCCAGAAACGAGTTCTGTTGGTAGTTTTTACACTACCCCGGTAGGCAGCTGAAAGGCACCACAAAACTTGTTCTACCTGCTTTCTGGGCTGAGATGGGGAATCGCTGAATTTTGGACTCGGCTGGTGACAAAATGTTCCAAACACACCCCATGCACAACTCCACCGGGGAAGGTGCCAGAAACGAGTTCTGTTGGTAGTTTTTACACTACCCCGGTAGGCAGCTGAAAGGCACCACAAAACTTGTTCTACCTGCTTTCTGGGCTGAGATGGGGAATCGCTGAATTTTGGACTCGGCTGGTGACAAAATGTTCCAAACACACCCCATGCACAACTCCACCGGGGAAGGTGCCAGAAACGAGTTCTGTTGGTAGTTTTTACACTACCCCGGTAGGCAGCTGAAAGGCACCACAAAACTTGTTCTACCTGCTTTCTGGGCTGAGATGGGGAATCGCTGAATTTTGGACTCGGCTGGTGACAAAATGTTCCAAACACACCCCATGCACAACTCCACCGGGGAAGGTGCCAGAAACGAGTTCTGTTGGTAGTTTTTACACTACCCCGGTAGGCACCTGAAAGGCACCACAAAACTTGTTCTACCTGCTTTCTGGGCTGAGATGGGGAATCGCTGAATTTTGGACTCGGCTGGTGACAAAATGTTCCAAACACACCCCATGCACAACTCCACCGGGGAAGGTGCCAGAAACGAGTTTTTTCGGTAGTTTTTACACTACCCCGGTAGGCAAGAGAAAGGCACCACAAAACTTGTTCTACCTGCTTTCTGGGCTGAGATGGGGAATCGCTGAATTTTGGACTCGGCTGGTGACAAAATGTTCCAAACACACCCCATGCACAACTCCACCGGGGAAGGTGCCAGAAACGAGTTCTGTTGGTAGTTTTTACACTACCCCGGTAGGCAGCTGAAAGGCACCACAAAACTTGTTCTACCTGCTTTCTGGGCTGAGATGGGGAATCGCTGAATTTTGGACTCGGCTGGTGACAAAATGTTCCAAACACACCCCATGCACAACTCCACCGGGGAAGGTGCCAGAAACGAGTTCTGTTGGTAGTTTTTACACTACCCCGGTAGGCAGCTGAAAGGCACCACAAAACTTGTTCTACCTGCTTTCTGGGCTGAGATGGGGAATCGCTGAATTTTGGACTCGGCTGGTGACAAAATGTTCCAAACACACCCCATGCACAACTCCACCGGGGAAGGTGCCAGAAACGAGTTCTGTTGGTAGTTTTTACACTACCCCGGTAGGCAGCTGAAAGGCACCACAAAACTTGTTCTACCTGCTTTCTGGGCTGAGATGGGGAATCGCTGAATTTTGGACTCGGCTGGTGACAAAATGTTCCAAACACACCCCATGCACAACTCCACCGGGGAAGGTGCCAGAAACGAGTTCTGTTGGTAGTTTTTACACTACCCCGGTAGGCAGCTGAAAGGCACCACAAAACTTGTTCTACCTGCTTTCTGGGCTGAGATGGGGAATCGCTGAATTTTGGACTCGGCTGGTGACAAAATGTTCCAAACACACCCCATGCACAACTCCACCGGGGAAGGTGCCAGAAACGAGTTCTGTTGGTAGTTTTTACACTACCCCGGTAGGCAGCTGAAAGGCACCACAAAACTTGTTCTACCTGTTTTCTGGGCTGAGATGGGGAATCGCTGAATTTTGGACTCGGCTGGTGACAAAATGTTCCAAACACACCCCATGCACAACTCCACCGGGGAAGGTGCCAGAAACGAGTTCTGTTGGTAGTTTTTACACTACCCCGGTAGGCAGCTGAAAGGCACCACAAAACTTGTTCTACCTGCTTTCTGGGCTGAGATGGGGAATCGCTGAATTTTGGACTCGGCTGGTGACAAAATGTTCCAAACACACCCCATGCACAACTCCACCGGGGAAGGTGCCAGAAACGAGTTCCGTTGGTAGTTTTTACACTACCCCGGTAGGCAGCTGAAAGGCACCACAAAACTTGTTCTACCTGCTTTCTGGGCTGAGATGGGGAATCGCTGAATTTTGGACTCGGCTGGTGACAAAATGTTCCAAACACACCCCATGCACAACTCCACCGGGGAAGGTGCCAGAAACGAGTTCTGTTGGTAGTTTTTACAGTACCCCGGTAGGCAAGAGAAAGGCACCACAAAACTTGTTCTACCTGCTTTCTGGGCTGAGATGGGGAATCGCTGAATTTTGGACTCGGCTGCTGACAAAATGTTCCAAACACACCCCATGCACAACTCCACCGGGGAAGGTGCCAGAAACGAGTTCTGTCGGTAGTTTTTACACTACCCCGGTAGGCAAGAGAAAGGCACCACAAAACTTGTTCTACCTGCTTTCTGGGCTGAGATGGGGAATCGCTGAATTTTGGACTCGGCTGGTGACAAAATGTTCCAAACACACCCCATGCACAACTCCACCGGGGAAGGTGCCAGAAACGAGTTCTGTTGGTAGTTTTTACAGTACCCCGGTAGGCAGCTGAAAGGCACCACAAAACTTGTTCTACCTGCTTTCTGGGCTGAGATGGGGAATCGCTGAATTTTGGACTCGGCTGGTGACAAAATGTTCCAAACACACCCCATGCACAACTCCACCGGGGAAGGTGCCAGAAACGAGTTCTGTTGGTAGTTTTTACACTACCCCGGTAGGCAGCTGAAAGGCACCACAAAACTTGTTCTACCTGCTTTCTGGGCTGAGATGGGGAATCGCTGAATTTTGGACTCGGCTGGTGACAAAATGTTCCAAACACACCCCATGCACAACTCCCCCGGGGAAGGTGCCAGAAACGAGTTCTGTTGGTAGTTTTTACACTACCCCGGTAGGCAAGAGAAAGGCACCACAAAACTTGTTCTACCTGCTTTCTGGGCTGAGATGGGGAATCGCTGAATTTTGGACTCGGCTGGTGACAAAATGTTCCAAACACACCCCATGCACAACTCCACCGGGGAAGGTGCCAGAAACGAGTTCTGTTGGTAGTTTTTACACTACCCCGGTAGGCACCTGAAAGGCACCACAAAACTTGTTCTACCTGCTTTCTGGGCTGAGATGGGGAATCGCTGAATTTTGGACTCGGCTGGTGACAAAATGTTCCAAACACACCCCATGCACAACTCCACCGGGGAAGGTGCCAGAAACGAGTTCTGTTGGTAGTTTTTACACTACCCCGGTAGGCAGCTGAAAGGCACCACAAAACTTGTTCTACCTGCTTTCTGGGCTGAGATGGGGAATCGCTGAATTTTGGACTCGGCTGGTGACAAAATGTTCCAAACACACCCCATGCACAACTCCACCGGGGAAGGTGCCAGAAACGAGTTCTGTTGGTAGTTTTTACACTACCCCGGTAGGCAGCTGAAAGGCACCACAAAACTTGTTCTACCTGCTTTCTGGGCTGAGATGGGGAATCGCTGAATTTTCGACTCGGCTGGTGACAAAATGTTCCAAACACACCCCATGCACAACTCCCCCGGGGAAGGTGCCAGAAACGAGTTCTGTTGGTAGTTTTTACACTACCCCGGTAGGCAGCTGAAAGGCACCACAAAACTTGTTCTACCTGCTTTCTGGGCTGAGATGGGGAATCGCTGAATTTTGGACTCGGCTGGTGACAAAATGTTCCAAACACACCCCATGCACAACTCCACCGGGGAAGGTGCCAGAAACGAGTTCTGTTGGTAGTTTTTACACTACCCCGGTAGGCAGCTGAAAGGCACCACAAAACTTGTTCTACCTGCTTTCTGGGCTGAGATGGGGAATCGCTGAATTTTGGACTCGGCTGGTGACAAAATGTTCCAAACACACCCCATGCACAACTCCACCGGGGAAGGTGCCAGAAACGAGTTCTGTTGGTAGTTTTTACACTACCCCGGTAGGCAGCTGAAAGGCACCACAAAACTTGTTCTACCTGCTTTCTGGGCTGAGATGGGGAATCGCTGAATTTTGGACTCGGCTGGTGACAAAATGTTCCAAACACACCCCATGCACAACTCCACCGGGGAAGGTGCCAGAAAGGAGTTCTGTTGGTAGTTTTTACACTACCCCGGTAGGCAGCTGAAAGGCACCACAAAACTTGTTGTACCTGCTTTCTGGGCTGAGATGGGGAATCGCTGAATTTTGGACTCGGCTGGTGACAAAATGTTCCAAACACACCCCATGCACAACTCCACCGGGGAAGGTGCCAGAAACGAGTTCTGTTGGTAGTTTTTACACTACCCCGGTAGGCAGCTGAAAGGCACCACAAAACTTGTTCTACCTGCTTTCTGGGCTGAGATGGGGAATCGCTGAATTTTGGACTCGGCTGGTGACAAAATGTTCCAAACACACCCCATGCACAACTCCACCGGGGAAGGTGCCAGAAACGAGTTCTGTTGGTAGTTTTTACACTACCCCGGTAGGCAGCTGAAAGGCACCACAAAACTTGTTCTACCTGCTTTCTGGGCTGAGATGGGGAATCGCTGAATTTTGGACTCGGCTGGTGACAAAATGTTCCAAACACACCCCATGCACAACTCCACCGGGGAAGGTGCCAGAAACGAGTTCTGTTGGTAGTTTTTACACTACCCCGGTAGGCAGCTGAAAGGCACCACAAAACTTGTTCTACCTGCTTTCTGGGCTGAGATGGGGAATCGCTGAATTTTGGACTCGGCTGGTGACAAAATGTTCCAAACACACCCCATGCACAACTCCACCGGGGAAGGTGCCAGAAACGAGTTCTGTTGGTAGTTTTTACACTACCCCGGTAGGCAAGAGAAAGGCACCACAAAACTTGTTCTACCTGCTTTCTGGGCTGAGATGGGGAATCGCTGAATTTTGGACTCGGCTGGTGACAAAATGTTCCAAACACACCCCATGCACAACTCCACCGGGGAAGGTGCCAGAAACGAGTTCTGTTGGTAGTTTTTACACTACCCCGGTAGGCAGCTGAAAGGCACCACAAAACTTGTTCTACCTGCTTTCTGGGCTGAGATGGGGAATCGCTGAATTTTGGACTCGGCTGGTGACAAAATGTTCCAAACACACCCCATGCACAACTCCACCGGGGAAGGTGCCAGAAAGGAGTTCTCTTGGTAGTTTTTACACTACCCCGGTAGGCAAGAGAAAGGCACCACAAAACTTGTTCTACCTGCTTTCTGGGCTGAGATGGGGAATCGCTGAATTTTGGACTCGGCTGGTGACAAAATGTTCCAAACACACCCCATGCACAACTCCACCGGGGAAGGTGCCAGAAACGAGTTCTCTTGGTAGTTTTTACACTACCCCGGTAGGCAGCTGAAAGGCACCACAAAACTTGTTCTACCTGCTTTCTGGGCTGAGATGGGGAATCGCTGAATTTTGGACTCGGCTGCTGACAAAATGTTCCAAACACACCCCATGCACAACTCCACCGGGGAAGGTGCCAGAAACGAGTTCTGTTGGTAGTTTTTACACTACCCCGGTAGGCAAGAGAAAGGCACCACAAAACTTGTTCTACCTGCTTTCTGGGCTGAGATGGGGAATCGCTGAATTTTGGACTCGGCTGGTGACAAAATGTTCCAAACACACCCCATGCACAACTCCACCGGGGAAGGTGCCAGAAACGAGTTCTGTTGGTAGTTTTTACACTACCCCGGTAGGCAGCTGAAAGGCACCACAAAACTTGTTCTACCTGCTTTCTGGGCTGAGATGGGGAATCGCTGACTTTTGGACTCGGCTGGTGACAAAATGTTCCAAACACACCCCATGCACAACTCCACCGGGGAAGGTGCCAGAAAGGAGTTCTCTTGGTAGTTTTTACACTACCCCGGTAGGCAAGAGAAAGGCACCACAAAACTTGTTCTACCTGCTTTCTGGGCTGAGATGGGGAATCGCTGAATTTTGGACTCGGCTGGTGACAAAATGTTCCAAACACACCCCATGCACAACTCCACCGGGGAAGGTGCCAGAAAGGAGTTCTGTTGGTAGTTTTTACACTACCCCGGTAGGCAGCTGAAAGGCACCACAAAACTTGTTGTACCTGCTTTCTGGGCTGAGATGGGGAATCGCTGAATTTTGGACTCGGCTGGTGACAAAATGTTCCAAACACACCCCATGCACAACTCCACCGGGGAAGGTGCCAGAAACGAGTTCTGTTGGTAGTTTTTACACTACCCCGGTAGGCAGCTGAAAGGCACCACAAAACTTGTTCTACCTGCTTTCTGGGCTGAGATGGGGAATCGCTGAATTTTGGACTCGGCTGGTGACAAAATGTTCCAAACACACCCCATGCACAACTCCACCGGGGAAGGTGCCAGAAACGAGTTCTGTTGGTAGTTTTTACACTACCCCGGTAGGCAGCTGAAAGGCACCACAAAACTTGTTCTACCTGCTTTCTGGGCTGAGATGGGGAATCGCTGAATTTTGGACTCGGCTGGTGACAAAATGTTCCAAACACACCCCATGCACAACTCCACCGGGGAAGGTGCCAGAAAGGAGTTCTCTTGGTAGTTTTTACACTACCCCGGTAGGCAGCTGAAAGGCACCACAAAACTTGTTCTACCTGCTTTCTGGGCTGAGATGGGGAATCGCTGAATTTTGGACTCGGCTGGTGACAAAATGTTCCAAACACACCCCATGCACAACTCCACCGGGGAAGGTGCCAGAAACGAGTTCTGTTGGTAGTTTTTACACTACCCCGGTAGGCAAGAGAAAGGCACCACAAAACTTGTTCTACCTGCTTTCTGGGCTGAGATGGGGAATCGCTGAATTTTGGACTCGGCTGGTGACAAAATGTTCCAAACACACCCCATGCACAACTCCACCGGGGAAGGTGCCAGAAACGAGTTCTGTTGGTAGTTTTTACACTACCCCGGTAGGCAGCTGAAAGGCACCACAAAACTTGTTCTACCTGCTTTCTGGGCTGAGATGGGGAATCGCTGAATTTTGGACTCGGCTGGTGACAAAATGTTCCAAACACACCCCATGCACAACTCCACCGGGGAAGGTGCCAGAAACGAGTTCTGTTGGTAGTTTTTACACTACCCCGGTAGGCAGCTGAAAGGCACCACAAAACTTGTTCTACCTGCTTTCTGGGCTGAGATGGGGAATCGCTGAATTTTGGACTCGGCTGGTGACAAAATGTTCCAAACACACCCCATGCACAACTCCACCGGGGAAGGTGCCAGAAACGAGTTCTGTTGGTAGTTTTTACACTACCCCGGTAGGCAGCTGAAAGGCACCACAAAACTTGTTCTACCTGCTTTCTGGGCTGAGATGGGGAATCGCTGAATTTTGGACTCGGCTGCTGACAAAATGTTCCAAACACACCCCATGCACAACTCCACCGGGGAAGGTGCCAGAAACGAGTTCTGTTGGTAGTTTTTACACTACCCCGGTAGGCAAGAGAAAGGCACCACAAAACTTGTTCTACCTGCTTTCTGGGCTGAGATGGGGAATCGCTGAATTTTGGACTCGGCTGGTGACAAAATGTTCCAAACACACCCCATGCACAACTCCACCGGGGAAGGTGCCAGAAACGAGTTCTGTTGGTAGTTTTTACACTACCCCGGTAGGCACCTGAAAGGCACCACAAAACTTGTTCTACCTGCTTTCTGGGCTGAGATGGGGAATCGCTGACTTTTGGACTCGGCTGGTGACAAAATGTTCCAAACACACCCCATGCACAACTCCACCGGGGAAGGTGCCAGAAAGGAGTTCTCTTGGTAGTTTTTACACTACCCCGGTAGGCAGCTGAAAGGCACCACAAAACTTGTTCTACCTGCTTTCTGGGCTGAGATGGGGAATCGCTGAATTTTGGACTCGGCTGGTGACAAAATGTTCCAAACACACCCCATGCACAACTCCACCGGGGAAGGTGCCAGAAACGAGTTCTGTTGGTAGTTTTTACACTACCCCGGTAGGCAGCTGAAAGGCACCACAAAACTTGTTCTACCTGCTTTCTGGGCTGAGATGGGGAATCGCTGAATTTTGGACTCGGCTGGTGACAAAATGTTCCAAACACACCCCATGCACAACTCCACCGGGGAAGGTGCCAGAAACGAGTTCTGTCGGTAGTTTTTACACTACCCCGGTAGGCAGCTGAAAGGCACCACAAAACTTGTTCTACCTGCTTTCTGGGCTGAGATGGGGAATCGCTGAATTTTCGACTCGGCTGGTGACAAAATGTTCCAAACACACCCCATGCACAACTCCACCGGGGAAGGTGCCAGAAACGAGTTCTGTTGGTAGTTTTTACACTACCCCGGTAGGCAAGAGAAAGGCACCACAAAACTTGTTCTACCTGCTTTCTGGGCTGAGATGGAGAATCGCTGAATTTTGGACTCGGCTGGTGACAAAATGTTCCAAACACACCCCATGCACAACTCCACCGGGGAAGGTGCCAGAAACGAGTTCTGTTGGTAGTTTTTACACTACCCCGGTAGGCAGCTGAAAGGCACCACAAAACTTGTTCTACCTGCTTTCTGGGCTGAGATGGGGAATCGCTGAATTTTGGACTCGGCTGCTGACAAAATGTTCCAAACACACCCCATGCACAACTCCACCGGGGAAGGTGCCAGAAACGAGTTCTGTTGGTAGTTTTTACACTACCCCGGTAGGCAGCTGAAAGGCACCACAAAACTTGTTCTACCTGCTTTCTGGGCTGAGATGGGGAATCGCTGAATTTTGGACTCGGCTGCTGACAAAATGTTCCAAACACACCCCATGCACAACTCCACCGGGGAAGGTGCCAGAAACGAGTTCTGTTGGTAGTTTTTACACTACCCCGGTAGGCAGCTGAAAGGCACCACAAAACTTGTTCTACCTGCTTTCTGGGCTGAGATGGGGAATCGCTGAATTTTGGACTCGGCTGCTGACAAAATGTTCCAAACACACCCCATGCACAACTCCACCGGGGAAGGTGCCAGAAACGAGTTCTGTTGGTAGTTTTTACACTACCCCGGTAGGCAAGAGAAAGGCACCACAAAACTTGTTCTACCTGCTTTCTGGGCTGAGATGGGGAATCGCTGAATTTTGGACTCGGCTGGTGACAAAATGTTCCAAACACACCCCATGCACAACTCCACCGGGGAAGGTGCCAGAAACGAGTTCTGTTGGTAGTTTTTACACTACCCCGGTAGGCAAGAGAAAGGCACCACAAAACTTGTTGTACCTGCTTTCTGGGCTGAGATGGAGAATCGCTGAATTTTGGACTCGGCTGCTGACAAAATGTTCCAAACACACCCCATGCACAACTCCACCGGGGAAGGTGCCAGAAACGAGTTCTGTTGGTAGTTTTTACACTACCCCGGTAGGCAGCTGAAAGGCACCATAAAACCGGTTCTACCTGCTTTCTGGGCTGAGATGGGGAATCGCTGAATTTTGGACTCGGCTGGTGACAAAATGTTCCAAACACACCCCATGCACAACTCCACCGGGGAAGGTGCCAGAAACGAGTTCTGTTGGTAGTTTTTACACTACCCCGGTAGGCAGCTGAAAGGCACCACAAAACTTGTTCTACCTGCTTTCTGGGCTGAGATGGGGAATCGCTGAATTTTGGACTCGGCTGGTGACAAAATGTTCCAAACACACCCCATGCACAACTCCACCGGGGAAGGTGCCAGAAACGAGTTCTGTTGGTAGTTTTTACACTACCCCGGTAGGCAGCTGAAAGGCACCACAAAACTTGTTCTACCTGCTTTCTGGGCTGAGATGGGGAATCGCTGAATTTTGGACTCGGCTGGTGACAAAATGTTCCAAACACACCCCATGCACAACTCCACCGGGGAAGGTGCCAGAAACGAGTTCTGTCGGTAGTTTTTACACTACCCCGGTAGGCAGCTGAAAGGCACCACAAAACTTGTTCTACCTGCTTTCTGGGCTGAGATGGGGAATCGCTGAATTTTGGACTCGGCTGGTGACAAAATGTTCCAAACACACCCCATGCACAACTCCACCGGGGAAGGTGCCAGAATCGAGTTCTGTTGGTAGTTTTTACACTACCCCGGTAGGCAAGAGAAAGGCACCACAAAACTTGTTGTACCTGCTTTCTGGGCTGAGATGGGGAACGGCTGAATTTTGGACTCGGCTGGTAACAAAATGTTCCAAACACACCCCATGCACACCTCCACCGGGGAAGGTGCCAGAAACGAGTTCTGTTGGTAGTTTTTACACTACCCCGGTAGGCAGCTGAAAGGCACCACAAAACTTGTTCTACCTGCTTTCTGGGCTGAGATGGGGAATCGCTGAATTTTGGACTCGGCTGGTGACAAAATGTTCCAAACACACCCCATGCACAACTCCCCCGGGGAAGGTGCCAGAAACGAGTTCTGTTGGTAGTTTTTACACTACCCCGGTAGGCAGCTGAAAGGCACCACAAAACTTGTTCTACCTGCTTTCTGGGCTGAGATGGGGAATCGCTGAATTTTGGACTCGGCTGGTGACAAAATGTTCCAAACACACCCCATGCACAACTCCACCGGGGAAGGTGCCAGAAACGAGTTCTGTTGGTAGTTTTTACACTACCCCGGTAGGCAGCTGAAAGGCACCACAAAACTTGTTCTACCTGCTTTCTGGGCTGAGATGGGGAATCGCTGAATTTTGGACTCGGCTGGTGACAAAATGTTCCAAACACACCCCATGCACAACTCCACCGGGGAAGGTGCCAGAAAGGAGTTCTCTTGGTAGTTTTTACACTACCCCGGTAGGCAAGAGAAAGGCACCACAAAACTTGTTGTACCTGCTTTCTGGGCTGAGATGGAGAATCGCTGAATTTTGGACTCGGCTGGTGACAAAATGTTCCAAACACACCCCATGCACACCTCCACCGGGGAAGGTGCCAGAAAGGAGTTCTGTTGGTAGTTTTTACACTACCCCGGTAGGCAGCTGAAAGGCACCATAAAACCGGTTCTACCTGCTTTCTGGGCTGAGATGGGGAATCGCTGAATTTTGGACTCGGCTGGTGACAAAATGTTCCAAACACACCCCATGCACAACTCCACCGGGGAAGGTGCCAGAAACGAGTTCTGTTGGTAGTTTTTACACTACCCCGGTAGGCAGCTGAAAGGCACCACAAAACTTGTTCTACCTGCTTTCTGGGCTGAGATGGGGAATCGCTGAATTTTGGACTCGGCTGGTGACAAAATGTTCCAAACACACCCCATGCACAACTCCACCGGGGAAGGTGCCAGAAACGAGTTCTGTTGGTAGTTTTTACACTACCCCGGTAGGCAGCTGAAAGGCACCACAAAACTTGTTCTACCTGCTTTCTGGGCTGAGATGGGGAATCGCTGAATTTTGGACTCGGCTGGTGACAAAATGTTCCAAACACACCCCATGCACACCTCCACCGGGGAAGGTGCCAGAAACGAGTTCTGTTGGTAGTTTTTACACTACCCCGGTAGGCAGCTGAAAGGCACCACAAAACTTGTTCTACCTGCTTTCTGGGCTGAGATGGGGAATCGCTGAATTTTGGACTCGGCTGGTGACAAAATGTTCCAAACACACCCCATGCACAACTCCACCGGGGAAGGTGCCAGAATCGAGTTCCGTTGGTAGTTTTTACACTACCCCGGTAGGCAAGAGAAAGGCACCACAAAACTTGTTCTACCTGCTTTCTGGGCTGAGATGGGGAACGGCTGAATTTTGGACTCGGCTGGTAAAAAAATGTTCCAAACACACCCCATGCACAACTCCACCGGGGAAGGTGCCAGAAAGGAGTTCTGTTGGTAGTTTTTACACTACCCCGGTAGGCAGCTGAAAGGCACCACAAAACTTGTTCTACCTGCTTTCTGGGCTGAGATGGGGAATTCCTGAATTTTGGACTCGGCTGGTGACAAAATGTTCCAAACACACCCCATGCACAACTCCACCGGGGAAGGTGCCAGAAACGAGTTCTGTTGGTAGTTTTTACACTACCCCGGTAGGCAGCTGAAAGGCACCACAAAACTTGTTCTACCTGCTTTCTGGGCTGAGATGGGGAATCGCTGAATTTTGGACTCGGCTGGTGACAAAATGTTCCAAACACACCCCATGCACAACTCCACCGGGGAAGGTGCCAGAAACGAGTTCTGTTGGTAGTTTTTACACTACCCCGGTAGGCAGCTGAAAGGCACCACAAAACTTGTTCTACCTGCTTTCTGGGCTGAGATGGGGAATCGCTGAATTTTGGACTCGGCTGGTGACAAAATGTTCCAAACACACCCCATGCACAACTCCACCGGGGAAGGTGCCAGAAACGAGTTCTGTTGGTAGTTTTTACACTACCCCGGTAGGCAGCTGAAAGGCACCACAAAACTTGTTCTACCTGCTTTCTAGGCTGAGATGGGGAATCGCTGAATTTTGGACTCGGCTGGTGACAAAATGTTCCAAACACACCCCATGCACACCTCCACCGGGGAAGGTGCCAGAAACGAGTTCTGTTGGTAGTTTTTACACTACCCCGGTAGGCAGCTGAAAGGCACCACAAAACTTGTTCTACCTGCTTTCTGGGCTGAGATGGGGAATCGCTGAATTTTGGACTCGGCTGCTGACAAAATGTTCCAAACACACCCCATGCACAACTCCACCGGGGAAGGTGCCAGAAACGAGTTCTGTTGGTAGTTTTTACACTACCCCGGTAGGCAGCTGAAAGGCACCACAAAACTTGTTCTACCTGCTTTCTGGGCTGAGATGGGGAATCGCTGAATTTTGGACTCGGCTGGTGACAAAATGTTCCAAACACACCCCATGCACACCTCCACCGGGGAAGGTGCCAGAAACGAGTTCTGTTGGTAGTTTTTACACTACCCCGGTAGGCAAGAGAAAGGCACCACAAAACTTGTTCTACCTGCTTTCTGGGCTGAGATGGAGAATCGCTGAATTTTGGACTCGGCTGGTGACAAAATGTTCCAAACACACCCCATGCACAACTCCACCGGGGAAGGTGCCAGAAACGAGTTCTGTTGGTAGTTTTTACACTACCCCGGTAGGCAGCTGAAAGGCACCACAAAACTTGTTCTACCTGCTTTCTGGGCTGAGATGGGGAATCGCTGAATTTTGGACTCGGCTGGTGACAAAATGTTCCAAACACACCCCATGCACAACTCCACCGGGGAAGGTGCCAGAAACGAGTTCTGTTGGTAGTTTTTACACTACCCCGGTAGGCAGCTGAAAGGCACCACAAAACTTGTTCTACCTGCTTTCTGGGCTGAGATGGGGAATCGCTGAATTTTGGACTCGGCTGGTGACAAAATGTTCCAAACACACCCCATGCACAACTCCACCGGGGAAGGTGCCAGAAACGAGTTCTGTTGGTAGTTTTTACACTACCCCGGTAGGCAGCTGAAAGGCACCACAAAACTTGTTCTACCTGCTTTCTGGGCTGAGATGGGGAATCGCTGAATTTTGGACTCGGCTGGTGACAAAATGTTCCAAACACACCCCATGCACAACTCCACCGGGGAAGGTGCCAGAAACGAGTTCTGTTGGTAGTTTTTACACTACCCCGGTAGGCAGCTGAAAGGCACCACAAAACTTGTTCTACCTGCTTTCTGGGCTGAGATGGGGAATCGCTGAATTTTGGACTCGGCTGGTGACAAAATGTTCCAAACACACCCCATGCACAACTCCACCGGGGAAGGTGCCAGAAACGAGTTCTGTTGGTAGTTTTTACACTACCCCGGTAGGCAGCTGAAAGGCACCACAAAACTTGTTCTACCTGCTTTCTGGGCTGAGATGGGGAATCGCTGAATTTTGGACTCGGCTGGTGACAAAATGTTCCAAACACACCCCATGCACAACTCCACCGGGGAAGGTGCCAGAAACGAGTTCTGTTGGTAGTTTTTACACTACCCCGGTAGGCAGCTGAAAGGCACCACAAAACTTGTTCTACCTGCTTTCTGGGCTGAGATGGGGAATCGCTGAATTTTGGACTCGGCTGGTGACAAAATGTTCCAAACACACCCCATGCACAACTCCACCGGGGAAGGTGCCAGAAACGAGTTCTGTTGGTAGTTTTTACACTACCCCGGTAGGCACCTGAAAGGCACCACAAAACTTGTTCTACCTGCTTTCTGGGCTGAGATGGGGAATCGCTGAATTTTGGAGTCGGCTGGTGACAAAATGTTCCAAACACACCCCATGCACAACTCCACCGGGGAAGGTGCCAGAAACGAGTTCTGTTGGTAGTTTTTACACTACCCCGGTAGGCAAGAGAAAGGCACCACAAAACTTGTTCTACCTGCTTTCTGGGCTGAGATGGGGAACGGCTGAATTTTGGACTCGGCTGGTGACAAAATGTTCCAAACACACCCCATGCACAACTCCACCGGGGAAGGTGCCAGAAACGAGTTCTGTTGGTAGTTTTTACACTACCCCGGTAGGCAGCTGAAAGGCACCACAAAACTTGTTCTACCTGCTTTCTGGGCTGAGATGGGGAATCGCTGAATTTTGGACTCGGCTGGTGACAAAATGTTCCAAACACACCCCATGCACAACTCCACCGGGGAAGGTGCCAGAAACGAGTTCTGTTGGTAGTTTTTACACTACCCCGGTAGGCAGCTGAAAGGCACCACAAAACTTGTTCTACCTGCTTTCTGGGCTGAGATGGGGAATCGCTGAATTTTGGACTCGGCTGGTGACAAAATGTTCCAAACACACCCCATGCACAACTCCACCGGGGAAGGTGCCAGAAACGAGTTCTGTTGGTAGTTTTTACACTGCCCCGGTAGGCAGCTGAAAGGCACCACAAAACTTGTTCTACCTGCTTTCTGGGCTGAGATGGGGAATCGCTGAATTTTGGACTCGGCTGGTGACAAAATGTTCCAAACACACCCCATGCACAACTCCACCGGGGAAGGTGCCAGAAACGAGTTCTGTTGGTAGTTTTTACACTACCCCGGTAGGCAAGAGAAAGGCACCACAAAACTTGTTGTACCTGCTTTCTGGGCTGAGATGGGGAACGGCTGAATTTTGGACTCGGCTGGTGACAAAATGTTCCAAACACACCCCATGCACAACTCCACCGGGGAAGGTGCCAGAAACGAGTTCTGTTGGTAGTTTTTACACTACCCCGGTAGGCAGCTGAAAGGCACCACAAAACTTGTTCTACCTGCTTTCTGGGCTGAGATGGGGAATCGCTGAATTTTGGACTTGGCTGGTGACAAAATGTTCCAAACACACCCCATGCACAACTCCACCGGGGAAGGTGCCAGAAACGAGTTCTGTTGGTAGTTTTTACACTACCCCGATAGGCAGCTGAAAGGCACCACAAAACTTGTTCTACCTGCTTTCTGGGCTGAGATGGGGAATCGCTGAATTTTGGACTCGGCTGGTGACAAAATGTTCCAAACACACCCCATGCACAACTCCACCGGGGAAGGTGCCAGAAACGAGTTCTGTTGGTAGTTTTTACACTACCCCGATAGGCAGCTGAAAGGCACCACAAAACTTGTTCTACCTGCTTTCTGGGCTGAGATGGGGAATCGCTGAATTTTGGACTCGGCTGGTGACAAAATGTTCCAAACACACCCCATGCACAACTCCACCGGGGAAGGTGCCAGAAACGAGTTCTGTTGGTAGTTTTTACACTACCCCGGTAGGCAGCTGAAAGGCACCACAAAACTTGTTCTACCTGCTTTCTGGGCTGAGATGGGGAATCGCTGAATTTTGGACTCGGCTGGTGACAAAATGTTCCAAACACACCCCATGCACAACTCCACCGGGGAAGGTGCCAGAATCGAGTTCCGTTGGTAGTTTTTACACTACCCCGGTAGGCAAGAGAAAGGCACCACAAAACTTGTTCTACCTGCTTTCTGGGCTGAGATGGGGAACGGCTGAATTTTGGACTCGGCTGGTAAAAAAATGTTCCAAACACACCCCATGCACAACTCCACCGGGGAAGGTGCCAGAAACGAGTTCTGTTGGTAGTTTTTACACTACCCCGGTAGGCAGCTGAAAGGCACCACAAAACTTGTTGTACCTGCTTTCTGGGCTGAGATGGGGAATCGCTGAATTTTGGACTCGGCTGGTGACAAAATGTTCCAAACACACCCCATGCACAACTCCACCGGGGAAGGTGCCAGAAACGAGTTCTGTTGGTAGTTTTTACACTACCCCGGTAGGCAGCTGAAAGGCACCACAAAACTTGTTCTACCTGCTTTCTGGGCTGAGATGGGGAATCGCTGAATTTTGGACTCGGCTGGTGATAAAATGTTCCAAACACACCCCATGCACAACTCCACCGGGGAAGGTGCCAGAAACGAGTTCTGTTGGTAGTTTTTACACTACCCCGGTAGGCAGCTGAAAGGCACCACAAAACTTGTTCTACCTGCTTTCTGGGCTGAGATGGGGAATCGCTGAATTTTGGACTCGGCTGGTGACAAAATGTTCCAAACACACCCCATGCACAACTCCACCGGGGAAGGTGCCAGAAACGAGTTCTGTTGGTAGTTTTTACACTACCCCGGTAGGCAGCTGAAAGGCACCACAAAACTTGTTCTACCTGCTTTCTGGGCTGAGATGGGGAATCGCTGAATTTTGGACTCGGCTGGTGACAAAATGTTCCAAACACACCCCATGCACAACTCCACCGGGGAAGGTGCCAGAAACGAGTTCTGTTGGTAGTTTTTACACTACCCCGGTAGGCAGCTGAAAGGCACCACAAAACTTGTTCTACCTGCTTTCTGGGCTGAGATGGGGAATCGCTGAATTTTGGACTCGGCTGGTGACAAAATGTTCCAAACACACCCCATGCACAACTCCACCGGGGAAGGTGCCAGAAACGAGTTCTGTTGGTAGTTTTTACACTACCCCGGTAGGCAGCTGAAAGGCACCACAAAACTTGTTGTACCTGCTTTCTGGGCTGAGATGGGGAATCGCTGAATTTTGGACTCGGCTGGTGACAAAATGTTCCAAACACACCCCATGCACAACTCCACCGGGGAAGGTGCCAGAAACGAGTTCTGTTGGTAGTTTTTACACTACCCCGGTAGGCAAGAGAAAGGCACCACAAAACTTGTTCTACCTGCTTTCTGGGCTGAGATGGGGAACGGCTGAATTTTGGACTCGGCTGGTGACAAAATGTTCCAAACACACCCCATGCACAACTCCACCGGGGAAGGTGCCAGAAACGAGTTCTGTTGGTAGTTTTTACACTACCCCGGTAGGCAGCTGAAAGGCACCACAAAACTTGTTCTACCTGCTTTCTGGGCTGAGATGGGGAATCGCTGAATTTTGGACTCGGCTGGTGACAAAATGTTCCAAACACACCCCATGCACAACTCCACCGGGGAAGGTGCCAGAAACGAGTTCTGTTGGTAGTTTTTACACTACCCCGGTAGGCAGCTGAAAGGCACCACAAAACTTGTTCTACCTGCTTTCTGGGCTGAGATGGGGAATCGCTGAATTTTGGACTCGGCTGGTGACAAAATGTTCCAAACACACCCCATGCACAACTCCACCGGGGAAGGTGCCAGAAACGAGTTCTGTTGGTAGTTTTTACACTGCCCCGGTAGGCAGCTGAAAGGCACCACAAAACTTGTTCTACCTGCTTTCTGGGCTGAGATGGGGAATCGCTGAATTTTGGACTCGGCTGGTGACAAAATGTTCCAAACACACCCCATGCACAACTCCACCGGGGAAGGTGCCAGAAACGAGTTCTGTTGGTAGTTTTTACACTACCCCGGTAGGCAAGAGAAAGGCACCACAAAACTTGTTGTACCTGCTTTCTGGGCTGAGATGGGGAATCGCTGAATTTTGGACTCGGCTGGTGACAAAATGTTCCAAACACACCCCATGCACAACTCCACCGGGGAAGGTGCCAGAAACGAGTTCTGTTGGTAGTTTTTACACTACCCCGGTAGGCAGCTGAAAGGCACCACAAAACTTGTTCTACCTGCTTTCTGGGCTGAGATGGGGAATCGCTGAATTTTGGACTTGGCTGGTGACAAAATGTTCCAAACACACCCCATGCACAACTCCACCGGGGAAGGTGCCAGAAACGAGTTCTGTTGGTAGTTTTTACACTACCCCGATAGGCAGCTGAAAGGCACCACAAAACTTGTTCTACCTGCTTTCTGGGCTGAGATGGGGAATCGCTGAATTTTGGACTCGGCTGGTGACAAAATGTTCCAAACACACCCCATGCACAACTCCACCGGGGAAGGTGCCAGAAACGAGTTCTGTTGGTAGTTTTTACACTACCCCGATAGGCAGCTGAAAGGCACCACAAAACTTGTTCTACCTGCTTTCTGGGCTGAGATGGGGAATCGCTGAATTTTGGACTCGGCTGGTGACAAAATGTTCCAAACACACCCCATGCACAACTCCACCGGGGAAGGTGCCAGAAACGAGTTCTGTTGGTAGTTTTTACACTACCCCGGTAGGCAGCTGAAAGGCACCACAAAACTTGTTCTACCTGCTTTCTGGGCTGAGATGGGGAATCGCTGAATTTTGGACTCGGCTGGTGACAAAATGTTCCAAACACACCCCATGCACAACTCCACCGGGGAAGGTGCCAGAATCGAGTTCCGTTGGTAGTTTTTACACTACCCCGGTAGGCAAGAGAAAGGCACCACAAAACTTGTTCTACCTGCTTTCTGGGCTGAGATGGGGAACGGCTGAATTTTGGACTCGGCTGGTAAAAAAATGTTCCAAACACACCCCATGCACAACTCCACCGGGGAAGGTGCCAGAAACGAGTTCTGTTGGTAGTTTTTACACTACCCCGGTAGGCAGCTGAAAGGCACCACAAAACTTGTTGTACCTGCTTTCTGGGCTGAGATGGGGAATCGCTGAATTTTGGACTCGGCTGGTGACAAAATGTTCCAAACACACCCCATGCACAACTCCACCGGGGAAGGTGCCAGAAACGAGTTCTGTTGGTAGTTTTTACACTACCCCGGTAGGCAGCTGAAAGGCACCACAAAACTTGTTCTACCTGCTTTCTGGGCTGAGATGGGGAATCGCTGAATTTTGGACTCGGCTGGTGATAAAATGTTCCAAACACACCCCATGCACAACTCCACCGGGGAAGGTGCCAGAAACGAGTTCTGTTGGTAGTTTTTACACTACCCCGGTAGGCAGCTGAAAGGCACCACAAAACTTGTTCTACCTGCTTTCTGGGCTGAGATGGGGAATCGCTGAATTTTGGACTCGGCTGGTGACAAAATGTTCCAAACACACCCCATGCACAACTCCACCGGGGAAGGTGCCAGAAACGAGTTCTGTTGGTAGTTTTTACACTACCCCGGTAGGCAGCTGAAAGGCACCACAAAACTTGTTCTACCTGCTTTCTGGGCTGAGATGGGGAACGGCTGAATTTTGGACTCGGCTGGTGACAAAATGTTCCAAACACACCCCATGCACAACTCCACCGGGGAAGGTGCCAGAAACGAGTTCTGTTGGTAGTTTTTACACTACCCCGGTAGGCAGCTGAAAGGCACCACAAAACTTGTTCTACCTGCTTTCTGGGCTGAGATGGGGAATCGCTGAATTTTGGACTCGGCTGGTGACAAAATGTTCCAAACACACCCCATGCACAACTCCACCGGGGAAGGTGCCAGAAACGAGTTCTGTTGGTAGTTTTTACACTACCCCGGTAGGCAGCTGAAAGGCACCACAAAACTTGTTCTACCTGCTTTCTGGGCTGAGATGGGGAATCGCTGAATTTTCGACTCGGCTGGTGACAAAATGTTCCAAACACACCCCATGCACAACTCCACCGGGGAAGGTGCCAGAATCGAGTTCCGTTGGTAGTTTTTACACTACCCCGGTAGGCAAGAGAAAGGCACCACAAAACTTGTTCTACCTGCTTTCTGGGCTGAGATGGGGAACGGCTGAATTTTGGACTCGGCTGGTGACAAAATGTTCCAAACACACCCCATGCACAACTCCACCGGGGAAGGTGCCAGAAACGAGTTCTGTTGGTAGTTTTTACACTACCCCGGTAGGCAGCTGAAAGGCACCACAAAACTTGTTCTACCTGCTTTCTGGGCTGAGATGGGGAATCGCTGAATTTTGGACTCGGCTGGTGACAAAATGTTCCAAACACACCCCATGCACAACTCCACCGGGGAAGGTGCCAGAAACGAGTTCTGTTGGTAGTTTTTACACTACCCCGATAGGCAGCTGAAAGGCACCACAAAACTTGTTCTACCTGCTTTCTGGGCTGAGATGGGGAATCGCTGAATTTTGGACTCGGCTGGTGACAAAATGTTCCAAACACACCCCATGCACAACTCCACCGGGGAAGGTGCCAGAAACGAGTTCTGTTGGTAGTTTTTACACTACCCCGGTAGGCAGCTGAAAGGCACCACAAAACTTGTTCTACCTGCTTTCTGGGCTGAGATGGGGAATCGCTGAATTTTGGACTCGGCTGGTGACAAAATGTTCCAAACACACCCCATGCACAACTCCACCGGGGAAGGTGCCAGAATCGAGTTCCGTTGGTAGTTTTTACACTACCCCGGTAGGCAAGAGAAAGGCACCACAAAACTTGTTCTACCTGCTTTCTGGGCTGAGATGGGGAACGGCTGAATTTTGGACTCGGCTGGTAAAAAAATGTTCCAAACACACCCCATGCACAACTCCACCGGGGAAGGTGCCAGAAAGGAGTTCTGTTGGTAGTTTTTACACTACCCCGGTAGGCAGCTGAAAGGCACCACAAAACTTGTTGTACCTGCTTTCTGGGCTGAGATGGGGAATCGCTGAATTTTGGACTCGGCTGGTGACAAAATGTTCCAAACACACCCCATGCACAACTCCACCGGGGAAGGTGCCAGAAACGAGTTCTGTTGGTAGTTTTTACACTACCCCGGTAGGCAGCTGAAAGGCACCACAAAACTTGTTCTACCTGATTTCTGGGCTGAGATGGGGAATCGCTGAATTTTGGACTCGGCTGGTGATAAAATGTTCCAAACACACCCCATGCACAACTCCACCGGGGAAGGTGCCAGAAACGAGTTCTGTTGGTAGTTTTTACACTACCCCGGTAGGCAGCTGAAAGGCACCACAAAACTTGTTCTACCTGCTTTCTGGGCTGAGATGGGGAATCGCTGAATTTTGGACTCGGCTGGTGACAAAATGTTCCAAACACACCCCATGCACAACTCCACCGGGGAAGGTGCCAGAAACGAGTTCTGTTGGTAGTTTTTACACTACCCCGGTAGGCAGCTGAAAGGCACCACAAAACTTGTTCTACCTGCTTTCTGGGCTGAGATGGGGAACGGCTGAATTTTGGACTCGGCTGGTGACAAAATGTTCCAAACACACCCCATGCACAACTCCACCGGGGAAGGTGCCAGAAACGAGTTCTGTTGGTAGTTTTTACACTACCCCGGTAGGCAGCTGAAAGGCACCACAAAACTTGTTCTACCTGCTTTCTGGGCTGAGATGGGGAATCGCTGAATTTTGGACTCGGCTGGTGACAAAATGTTCCAAACACACCCCATGCACAACTCCACCGGGGAAGGTGCCAGAAACGAGTTCTGTTGGTAGTTTTTACACTACCCCGGTAGGCAGCTGAAAGGCACCACAAAACTTGTTCTACCTGCTTTCTGGGCTGAGATGGGGAATCGCTGAATTTTCGACTCGGCTGGTGACAAAATGTTCCAAACACACCCCATGCACAACTCCACCGGGGAAGGTGCCAGAATCGAGTTCCGTTGGTAGTTTTTACACTACCCCGGTAGGCAAGAGAAAGGCACCACAAAACTTGTTCTACCTGCTTTCTGGGCTGAGATGGGGAACGGCTGAATTTTGGACTCGGCTGGTAAAAAAATGTTCCAAACACACCCCATGCACAACTCCACCGGGGAAGGTGCCAGAAAGGAGTTCTGTTGGTAGTTTTTACACTACCCCGGTAGGCAGCTGAAAGGCACCACAAAACTTGTTCTACCTGCTTTCTGGGCTGAGATGGGGAATCGCTGAATTTTGGACTCGGCTGGTGACAAAATGTTCCAAACACACCCCATGCACAACTCCACCGGGGAAGGTGCCAGAAACGAGTTCTGTTGGTAGTTTTTACACTACCCCGGTAGGCAGCTGAAAGGCACCACAAAACTTGTTGTACCTGCTTTCTGGGCTGAGATGGGGAATCGCTGAATTTTCGACTCGGCTGGTGACAAAATGTTCCAAACACACCCCATGCACAACTCCACCGGGGAAGGTGCCAGAAACGAGTTCTGTTGGTAGTTTTTACACTACCCCGGTAGGCAGCTGAAAGGCACCACAAAACTTGTTCTACCTGCTTTCTGGGCTGAGATGGGGAATCGCTGAATTTTGGACTCGGCTGGTGACAAAATGTTCCAAACACACCCCATGCACAACTCCACCGGGGAAGGTGCCAGAAACGAGTTCTGTTGGTAGTTTTTACACTACCCCGGTAGGCAAGAGAAAGGCACCACAAAACTTGTTGTACCTGCTTTCTGGGCTGAGATGGGGAACGGCTGAATTTTGGACTCGGCTGGTGACAAAATGTTCCAAACACACCCCATGCACAACTCCACCGGGGAAGGTGCCAGAAACGAGTTCTGTTGGTAGTTTTTACACTACCCCGGTAGGCAGCTGAAAGGCACCACAAAACTTCTTCTACCTGCTTTCTGGGCTGAGATGGGGAATCGCTGAATTTTGGACTTGGCTGGTGACAAAATGTTCCAAACACACCCCATGCACAACTCCACCGGGGAAGGTGCCAGAAACGAGTTCTGTTGGTAGTTTTTACACTACCCCGGTAGGCAGCTGAAAGGCACCACAAAACTTGTTCTACCTGCTTTCTGGGCTGAGATGGGGAATCGCTGAATTTTGGACTCGGCTGGTGACAAAATGTTCCAAACACACCCCATGCACAACTCCACCGGGGAAGGTGCCAGAAACGAGTTCTGTTGGTAGTTTTTACACTACCCCGGTAGGCAGCTGAAAGGCACCACAAAACTTGTTCTACCTGTTTTCTGGGCTGAGATGGGGAATCGCTGAATTTTGGACTCGGCTGGTGACAAAATGTTCCAAACACACCCCATGCACAACTCCACCGGGGAAGGTGCCAGAATCGAGTTCCGTTGGTAGTTTTTACACTACCCCGTTAGGCAAGAGAAAGGCACCACAAAACTTGTTCTACCTGCTTTCTGGGCTGAGATGGGGAACGGCTGAATTTTGGACTCGGCTGGTAAAAAAATGTTCCAAACACACCCCATGCACAACTCCACCGGGGAAGGTGCCAGAAACGAGTTCTGTTGGTAGTTTTTACACTACCCCGGTAGGCAGCTGAAAGGCACCACAAAACTTGTTCTACCTGCTTTCTGGGCTGAGATGGGGAATCGCTGAATTTTGGACTCGGCTGGTGACAAAATGTTCCAAACACACCCCATGCACAACTCCACCGGGGAAGGTGCCAGAAACGAGTTCTGTTGGTAGTTTTTACACTACCCCGGTAGGCAGCTGAAAGGCACCACAAAACTTGTTCTACCTGCTTTCTGGGCTGAGATGGGGAATCGCTGAATTTTGGACTCGGCTGGTGACAAAATGTTCCAAACACACCCCATGCACAACTCCACCGGGGAAGGTGCCAGAATCGAGTTCCGTTGGTAGTTTTTACACTACCCCGTTAGGCAGCTGAAAGGCACCACAAAACTTGTTCTACCTGCTTTCTGGGCTGAGATGGGGAACGGCTGAATTTTGGACTCGGCTGGTAAAAAAATGTTCCAAACACACCCCATGCACAACTCCACCGGGGAAGGTGCCAGAAACGAGTTCTGTTGGTAGTTTTTACACTACCCCGGTAGGCAGCTGAAAGGCACCACAAAACTTGTTCTACCTGCTTTCTCGGCTGAGATGGGGAATCGCTGAATTTTGGACTCGGCTGGTGACAAAATGTTCCAAACACACCCCATGCACAACTCCACCGGGGAAGGTGCCAGAAACGAGTTCTGTTGGTAGTTTTTACACTACCCCGGTAGGCAGCTGAAAGGCACCACAAAACTTGTTCTACCTGCTTTCTGGGCTGAGATGGGGAATCGCTGAATTTTGGACTCGGCTGGTGACAAAATGTTCCAAACACACCCCATGCACAACTCCACCGGGGAAGGTGCCAGAATCGAGTTCCGTTGGTAGTTTTTACACTACCCCGGTAGGCAGCTGAAAGGCACCACAAAACTTGTTCTACCTGCTTTCTGGGCTGAGATGGGGAACGGCTGAATTTTGGACTCGGCTGGTAAAAAAATGTTCCAAACACACCCCATGCACAACTCCACCGGGGAAGGTGCCAGAAAGGAGTTCTGTTGGTAGTTTTTACACTACCCCGGTAGGCAGCTGAAAGGCACCACAAAACTTGTTCTACCTGCTTTCTGGGCTGAGATGGGGAATCGCTGAATTTTGGACTCGGCTGGTGACAAAATGTTCCAAACACACCCCATGCACAACTCCACCGGGGAAGGTGCCAGAAACGAGTTCTGTTGGTAGTTTTTACACTACCCCGGTAGGCAGCTGAAAGGCACCACAAAACTTGTTCTACCTGCTTTCTGGGCTGAGATGGGGAATCGCTGAATTTTGGACTCGGCTGGTGACAAAATGTTCCAAACACACCCCATGCACAACTCCACCGGGGAAGGTGCCAGAAACGAGTTCTGTTGGTAGTTTTTACACTACCCCGGTAGGCAGCTGAAAGGCACCACAAAACTTGTTCTACCTGCTTTCTGGGCTGAGATGGGGAATCGCTGAATTTTGGACTCGGCTGGTGACAAAATGTTCCAAACACACCCCATGCACAACTCCACCGGGGAAGGTGCCAGAAACGAGTTCTGTTGGTAGTTTTTACACTACCCCGGTAGGCAGCTGAAAGGCACCACAAAACTTGTTCTACCTGCTTTCTGGGCTGAGATGGGGAATCGCTGAATTTTGGACTCGGCTGGTGACAAAATGTTCCAAACACACCCCATGCACAACTCCACCGGGGAAGGTGCCAGAAACGAGTTCTGTTGGTAGTTTTTACACTACCCCGGTAGGCAGCTGAAAGGCACCACAAAACTTGTTCTACCTGCTTTCTGGGCTGAGATGGGGAATCGCTGAATTTTGGACTCGGCTGGTGACAAAATGTTCCAAACACACCCCATGCACAACTCCACCGGGGAAGGTGCCAGAAACGAGTTCTGTTGGTAGTTTTTACACTACCCCGGTAGGCAGCTGAAAGGCACCACAAAACTTGTTCTACCTGCTTTCTGGGCTGAGATGGGGAATCGCTGAATTTTGGACTCGGCTGGTGACAAAATGTTCCAAACACACCCCATGCACAACTCCACCGGGGAAGGTGCCAGAAACGAGTTCTGTTGGTAGTTTTTACACTACCCCGATAGGCAGCTGAAAGGCACCACAAAACTTGTTCTACCTGCTTTCTGGGCTGAGATGGGGAATCGCTGAATTTTGGACTCGGCTGGTGACAAAATGTTCCAAACACACCCCATGCACAACTCCACCGGGGAAGGTGCCAGAATCGAGTTCCGTTGGTAGTTTTTACACTACCCCGGTAGGCAAGAGAAAGGCACCACAAAACTTGTTCTACCTGCTTTCTGGGCTGAGATGGGGAACGGCTGAATTTTGGACTCGGCTGGTAAAAAAATGTTCCAAACACACCCCATGCACAACTCCACCGGGGAAGGTGCCAGAAAGGAGTTCTGTTGGTAGTTTTTACACTACCCCGGTAGGCAGCTGAAAGGCACCACAAAACTTGTTCTACCTGCTTTCTGGGCTGAGATGGGGAATCGCTGAATTTTGGACTCGGCTGGTGACAAAATGTTCCAAACACACCCCATGCACAACTCCACCGGGGAAGGTGCCAGAAACGAGTTCTGTTGGTAGTTTTTACACTACCCCGGTAGGCAGCTGAAAGGCACCACAAAACTTGTTCTACCTGCTTTCTGGGCTGAGATGGGGAATCGCTGAATTTTCGACTCGGCTGGTGACAAAATGTTCCAAACACACCCCATGCACAACTCCACCGGGGAAGGTGCCAGAAACGAGTTCTGTTGGTAGTTTTTACACTACCCCGGTAGGCAGCTGAAAGGCACCACAAAACTTGTTCTACCTGCTTTCTGGGCTGAGATGGAGAATCGCTGAATTTTGGACTCGGCTGGTGACAAAATGTTCCAAACACACCCCATGCACAACTCCACCGGGGAAGGTGCCAGAAACGAGTTCTGTTGGTAGTTTTTACACTACCCCGGTAGGCAGCTGAAAGGCACCACAAAACTTGTTCTACCTGCTTTCTGGGCTGAGATGGGGAACGGCTGAATTTTGGACTCGGCTGGTAAAAAAATGTTCCAAACACACCCCATGCACAACTCCACCGGGGAAGGTGCCAGAAAGGAGTTCTGTTGGTAGTTTTTACACTACCCCGGTAGGCAGCTGAAAGGCACCACAAAACTTGTTCTACCTGCTTTCTCGGCTGAGATGGGGAATCGCTGAATTTTGGACTCGGCTGGTGACAAAATGATCCAAACACACCCCATGCACAACTCCACCGGGGAAGGTGCCAGAAACGAGTTCTGTTGGTAGTTTTTACACTACCCCGGTAGGCAAGAGAAAGGCACCACAAAACTTGTTCTACCTGCTTTCTGGGCTGAGATGGGGAATCGCTGAATTTTGGACTCGGCTGGTGACAAAATGTTCCAAACACACCCCATGCACAACTCCACCGGGGAAGGTGCCAGAAACGAGTTCTGTTGGTAGTTTTTACACTACCCCGGTAGGCAGCTGAAAGGCACCACAAAACTTGTTCTACCTGCTTTCTGGGCTGAGATGGGGAATCGCTGAATTTTGGACTCGGCTGGTGACAAAATGTTCCAAACACACCCCATGCACAACTCCACCGGGGAAGGTGCCAGAAACGAGTTCTGTTGGTAGTTTTTACACTACCCCGGTAGGCAGCTGAAAGGCACCACAAAACTTGTTCTACCTGCTTTCTGGGCTGAGATGGGGAATCGCTGAATTTTGGACTCGGCTGGTGACAAAATGTTCCAAACACACCCCATGCACAACTCCACCGGGGAAGGTGCCAGAAACGAGTTCTGTTGGTAGTTTTTACACTACCCCGGTAGGCAGCTGAAAGGCACCACAAAACTTGTTCTACCTGCTTTCTGGGCTGAGATGGGGAATCGCTGAATTTTGGACTCGGCTGGTGACAAAATGTTCCAAACACACCCCATGCACAACTCCACCGGGGAAGGTGCCAGAAACGAGTTCTGTTGGTAGTTTTTACACTACCCCGGTAGGCAGCTGAAAGGCACCACAAAACTTGTTCTACCTGCTTTCTGGGCTGAGATGGGGAATCGCTGAATTTTGGACTCGGCTGGTGACAAAATGTTCCAAACACACCCCATGCACAACTCCACCGGGGAAGGTGCCAGAAACGAGTTCTGTTGGTAGTTTTTACACTACCCCGGTAGGCAGCTGAAAGGCACCACAAAACTTGTTCTACCTGCTTTCTGGGCTGAGATGGGGAATCGCTGAATTTTGGACTCGGCTGGTGACAAAATGTTCCAAACACACCCCATGCACAACTCCACCGGGGAAGGTGCCAGAAACGAGTTCTGTTGGTAGTTTTTACACTACCCCGGTAGGCAGCTGAAAGGCACCACAAAACTTGTTCTACCTGCTTTCTGGGCTGAGATGGGGAATCGCTGAATTTTGGACTCGGCTGCTGACAAAATGTTCCAAACACACCCCATGCACACCTCCACCGGGGAAGGTGCCAGAAAGGAGTTCTGTTGGTAGTTTTTACACTACCCCGGTAGGCAGCTGAAAGGCACCACAAAACTTGTTCTACCTGCTTTCTGGGCTGAGATGGGGAATCGCTGAATTTTGGACTCGGCTGGTGACAAAATGTTCCAAACACACCCCATGCACAACTCCACCGGGGAAGGTGCCAGAAACGAGTTCTGTTGGTAGTTTTTACACTACCCCGGTAGGCAGCTGAAAGGCACCACAAAACTTGTTCTACCTGCTTTCTGGGCTGAGATGGGGAATCGCTGAATTTTGGACTCGGCTGGTGACAAAATGTTCCAAACACACCCCATGCACAACTCCACCGGGGAAGGTGCCAGAAACGAGTTCTGTTGGTAGTTTTTACACTACCCCGGTAGGCAGCTGAAAGGCACCACAAAACTTGTTCTACCTGCTTTCTGGGCTGAGATGGGGAATCGCTGAATTTTGGACTCGGCTGGTGACAAAATGTTCCAAACACACCCCATGCACAACTCCACCGGGGAAGGTGCCAGAAACGAGTTCCGTTGGTAGTTTTTACACTACCCCGGTAGGCAGCTGAAAGGCACCACAAAACTTGTTCTACCTGCTTTCTGGGCTGAGATGGGGAATCGCTGAATTTTGGACTCGGCTGGTGACAAAATGTTCCAAACACACCCCATGCACAACTCCACCGGGGAAGGTGCCAGAAACGAGTTCTGTTGGTAGTTTTTACACTACCCCGGTAGGCAGCTGAAAGGCACCACAAAACTTGTTCTACCTGCTTTCTGGGCTGAGATGGGGAATCGCTGAATTTTGGACTCGGCTGGTGACAAAATGTTCCAAACACACCCCATGCACAACTCCACCGGGGAAGGTGCCAGAAACGAGTTCTGTTGGTAGTTTTTACACTACCCCGGTAGGCAGCTGAAAGGCACCACAAAACTTGTTCTACCTGCTTTCTGGGCTGAGATGGGGAATCGCTGAATTTTGGACTCGGCTGGTGACAAAATGTTCCAAACACACCCCATGCACAACTCCACCGGGGAAGGTGCCAGAATCGAGTTCCGTTGGTAGTTTTTACACTACCCCGGTAGGCAAGAGAAAGGCACCACAAAACTTGTTGTACCTGCTTTCTGGGCTGAGATGGGGAACGGCTGAATTTTGGACTCGGCTGCTGACAAAATGTTCCAAACACACCCCATGCACAACTCCACCGGGGAAGGTGCCAGAAAGGAGTTCTGTTGGTAGTTTTTACACTACCCCGGTAGGCAGCTGAAAGGCACCACAAAACTTGTTCTACCTGCTTTCTCGGCTGAGATGGGGAATCGCTGAATTTTGGACTCGGCTGGTGACAAAATGTTCCAAACACACCCCATGCACAACTCCACCGGGGAAGGTGCCAGAAACGAGTTCTGTTGGTAGTTTTTTACAGTACCCCGGTAGGCAGCTGAAAGGCACCACAAAACTTGTTCTACCTGCTTTCTGGGCTGAGATGGGGAATCGCTGAATTTTGGACTCGGCTGCTGACAAAATGTTCCAAACACACCCCATGCACAACTCCACCGGGGAAGGTGCCAGAAACGAGTTCTGTTGGTAGTTTTTACACTACCCCGGTAGGCAAGAGAAAGGCACCACAAAACCTGTTGTACCTGCTTTCTGGGCTGAGATGGAGAATCGCTGAATTTTGGACTCGGCTGGTGACAAAATGTTCCAAACACACCCCATGCACACCTCCACCGGGGAAGGTGCCAGAAACGAGTTCTGTTGGTAGTTTTTACACTACCCCGGTAGGCAGCTGAAAGGCACCACAAAACTTGTTCTACCTGCTTTCTGGGCTGAGATGGGGAATCGCTGAATTTTGGACTCGGCTGGTGACAAAATGTTCCAAACACACCCCATGCACAACTCCACCGGGGAAGGTGCCAGAATCGAGTTCCGTTGGTAGTTTTTACACTACCCCGGTAGGCAAGAGAAAGGCACCACAAAACTTGTTGTACCTGCTTTCTGGGCTGAGATGGGGAACGGCTGAATTTTGGACTCGGCTGCTGACAAAATGTTCCAAACACACCCCATGCACACCTCCACCGGGGAAGGTGCCAGAAAGGAGTTCTGTTGGTAGTTTTTACACTACCCCGGTAGGCAGCTGAAAGGCACCACAAAACTTGTTCTACCTGCTTTCTGGGCTGAGATGGGGAATCGCTGAATTTTGGACTCGGCTGGTGACAAAATGTTCCAAACACACCCCATGCACAACTCCACCGGGGAAGGTGCCAGAAACGAGTTCTGTTGGTAGTTTTTTACACTACCCCGGTAGGCAGCTGAAAGGCACCACAAAACTTGTTCTACCTGCTTTCTGGGCTGAGATGGGGAATCGCTGAATTTTGGACTCGGCTGGTGACAAAATGTTCCAAACACACCCCATGCACAACTCCACCGGGGAAGGTGCCAGAAACGAGTTCTGTTGGTAGTTTTTACACTACCCCGGTAGGCAGCTGAAAGGCACCACAAAACTTGTTCTACCTGCTTTCTGGGCTGAGATGGAGAATCGCTGAATTTTGGACTCGGCTGGTGACAAAATGTTCCAAACACACCCCATGCACACCTCCACCGGGGAAGGTGCCAGAAACGAGTTCTGTTGGTAGTTTTTACACTACCCCGGTAGGCAGCTGAAAGGCACCACAAAACTTGTTCTACCTGCTTTCTGGGCTGAGATGGGGAATCGCTGAATTTTGGACTCGGCTGGTGACAAAATGTTCCAAACACACCCCATGCACAACTCCACCGGGGAAGGTGCCAGAATCGAGTTCCGTTGGTAGTTTTTACACTACCCCGGTAGGCAAGAGAAAGGCACCACAAAACTTGTTCTACCTGCTTTCTGGGCTGAGATGGGGAATCGCTGAATTTTGGACTCGGCTGCTGACAAAATGTTCCAAACACACCCCATGCACACCTCCACCGGGGAAGGTGCCAGAAAGGAGTTCTGTTGGTAGTTTTTACACTACCCCGGTAGGCAGCTGAAAGGCACCACAAAACTTGTTCTACCTGCTTTCTGGGCTGAGATGGGGAATCGCTGAATTTTGGACTCGGCTGGTGACAAAATGTTCCAAACACACCCCATGCACAACTCCACCGGGGAAGGTGCCAGAAACGAGTTCTGTTGGTAGTTTTTACACTACCCCGGTAGGCAGCTGAAAGGCACCACAAAACTTGTTCTACCTGCTTTCTGGGCTGAGATGGGGAATCGCTGAATTTTGGACTCGGCTGGTGACAAAATGTTCCAAACACACCCCATGCACAACTCCACCGGGGAAGGTGCCAGAAACGAGTTCTGTTGGTAGTTTTTACACTACCCCGGTAGGCAGCTGAAAGGCACCACAAAACTTGTTCTACCTGCTTTCTGGGCTGAGATGGGGAATCGCTGAATTTTGGACTCGGCTGGTGACAAAATGTTCCAAACACACCCCATGCACAACTCCACCGGGGAAGGTGCCAGAAACGAGTTCTGTTGGTAGTTTTTACACTACCCCGGTAGGCAGCTGAAAGGCACCACAAAACTTGTTCTACCTGCTTTCTGGGCTGAGATGGGGAATCGCTGAATTTTGGACTCGGCTGGTGACAAAATGTTCCAAACACACCCCATGCACAACTCCACCGGGGAAGGTGCCAGAAACGAGTTCTGTTGGTAGTTTTTACACTACCCCGGTAGGCACCTGAAAGGCACCACAAAACTTGTTCTACCTGCTTTCTGGGCTGAGATGGGGAATCGCTGAATTTTGGACTCGGCTGGTGACAAAATGTTCCAAACACACCCCATGCACAACTCCACCGGGGAAGGTGCCAGAAACGAGTTCTGTTGGTAGTTTTTACACTACCCCGGTAGGCAGCTGAAAGGCACCACAAAACTTGTTCTACCTGCTTTCTGGGCTGAGATGGGGAATCGCTGAATTTTGGACTCGGCTGGTGACAAAATGTTCCAAACACACCCCATGCACAACTCCACCGGGGAAGGTGCCAGAAACGAGTTCTGTTGGTAGTTTTTACACTACCCCGGTAGGCACCTGAAAGGCACCACAAAACTTGTTCTACCTGCTTTCTGGGCTGAGATGGGGAATCGCTGAATTTTGGACTCGGCTGGTGACAAAATGATCCAAACACACCCCATGCACAACTCCACCGGGGAAGGTGCCAGAAACGAGTTCTGTTGGTAGTTTTTACACTACCCCGGTAGGCAGCTGAAAGGCACCACAAAACTTGTTCTACCTGCTTTCTGGGCTGAGATGGGGAATCGCTGAATTTTGGACTCGGCTGGTGACAAAATGTTCCAAACACACCCCATGCACAACTCCACCGGGGAAGGTGCCAGAAACGAGTTCTGTTGGTAGTTTTTACACTACCCCGGTAGGCAGCTGAAAGGCACCACAAAACTTGTTCTACCTGCTTTCTGGGCTGAGATGGGGAATCGCTGAATTTTGGACTCGGCTGCTGACAAAATGTTCCAAACACACCCCATGCACAACTCCACCGGGGAAGGTGCCAGAAACGAGTTCCGTTGGTAGTTTTTACACTACCCCGGTAGGCAGCTGAAAGGCACCACAAAACTTGTTCTACCTGCTTTCTGGGCTGAGATGGGGAATCGCTGAATTTTGGACTCGGCTGGTGACAAAATGTTCCAAACACACCCCATGCACAACTCCACCGGGGAAGGTGCCAGAAACGAGTTCTGTTGGTAGTTTTTACACTACCCCGGTAGGCAGCTGAAAGGCACCACAAAACTTGTTCTACCTGCTTTCTGGGCTGAGATGGGGAATCGCTGAATTTTGGACTCGGCTGGTGACAAAATGTTCCAAACACACCCCATGCACAACTCCACCGGGGAAGGTGCCAGAAACGAGTTCTGTTGGTAGTTTTTACACTACCCCGGTAGGCAGCTGAAAGGCACCACAAAACTTGTTCTACCTGCTTTCTGGGCTGAGATGGGGAATCGCTGAATTTTGGACTCGGCTGGTGACAAAATGTTCCAAACACACCCCATGCACAACTCCACCGGGGAAGGTGCCAGAAACGAGTTCTGTTGGTAGTTTTTACACTACCCCGGTAGGCAGCTGAAAGGCACCACAAAACTTGTTCTACCTGCTTTCTGGGCTGAGATGGGGAATCGCTGAATTTTGGACTCGGCTGGTGACAAAATGTTCCAAACACACCCCATGCACAACTCCACCGGGGAAGGTGCCAGAAAGGAGTTCTGTTGGTAGTTTTTACACTACCCCGGTAGGCACCTGAAAGGCACCACAAAACTTGTTCTACCTGCTTTCTGGGCTGAGATGGGGAATCGCTGAATTTTGGACTCGGCTGGTGACAAAATGTTCCAAACACACCCCATGCACAACTCCACCGGGGAAGGTGCCAGAAACGAGTTCCGTTGGTAGTTTTTACACTACCCCGGTAGGCAGCTGAAAGGCACCACAAAACTTGTTCTACCTGCTTTCTGGGCTGAGATGGGGAATCGCTGAATTTTGGACTCGGCTGGTGACAAAATGTTCCAAACACACCCCATGCACACCTCCACCGGGGAAGGTGCCAGAAACGAGTTCTGTTGGTAGTTTTTACACTACCCCGGTAGGCAGCTGAAAGGCACCACAAAACTTGTTCTACCTGCTTTCTGGGCTGAGATGGGGAATCGCTGAATTTTGGACTCGGCTGGTGACAAAATGTTCCAAACACACCCCATGCACAACTCCACCGGGGAAGGTGCCAGAAAGGAGTTCTGTTGGTAGTTTTTACACTACCCCGGTAGGCACCTGAAAGGCACCACAAAACTTGTTCTACCTGCTTTCTGGGCTGAGATGGGGAATCGCTGAATTTTGGACTCGGCTGGTGACAAAATGTTCCAAACACACCCCATGCACAACTCCACCGGGGAAGGTGCCAGAAACGAGTTCCGTTGGTAGTTTTTACACTACCCCGGTAGGCAGCTGAAAGGCACCACAAAACTTGTTCTACCTGCTTTCTGGGCTGAGATGGGGAATCGCTGAATTTTGGACTCGGCTGGTGACAAAATGTTCCAAACACACCCCATGCACAACTCCACCGGGGAAGGTGCCAGAAACGAGTTCTGTTGGTAGTTTTTACACTACCCCGGTAGGCAGCTGAAAGGCACCACAAAACTTGTTCTACCTGCTTTCTGGGCTGAGATGGGGAATCGCTGAATTTTGGACTCGGCTGGTGACAAAATGTTCCAAACACACCCCATGCACAACTCCACCGGGGAAGGTGCCAGAAAGGAGTTCTGTTGGTAGTTTTTACACTACCCCGGTAGGCAGCTGAAAGGCACCACAAAACTTGTTCTACCTGCTTTCTGGGCTGAGATGGGGAATCGCTGAATTTTGGACTCGGCTGGTGACAAAATGTTCCAAACACACCCCATGCACAACTCCACCGGGGAAGGTGCCAGAAACGAGTTCTGTTGGTAGTTTTTACACTACCCCGGTAGGCAGCTGAAAGGCACCACAAAACTTGTTCTACCTGCTTTCTGGGCTGAGATGGGGAATCGCTGAATTTTGGACTCGGCTGGTGACAAAATGTTCCAAACACACCCCATGCACAACTCCACCGGGGAAGGTGCCAGAATCGAGTTCCGTTGGTAGTTTTTACACTACCCCGGTAGGCAGCTGAAAGGCACCACAAAACTTGTTGTACCTGCTTTCTGGGCTGAGATGGGGAATCGCTGAATTTTGGACTCGGCTGGTAACAAAATGTTCCAAACACACCCCATGCACACCTCCACCGGGGAAGGTGCCAGAAACGAGTTCCGTTGGTAGTTTTTACACTACCCCGGTAGGCAGCTGAAAGGCACCACAAAACTTGTTCTACCTGCTTTCTGGGCTGAGATGGGGAATCGCTGAATTTTGGACTCGGCTGGTGACAAAATGTTCCAAACACACCCCATGCACAACTCCACCGGGGAAGGTGCCAGAAACGAGTTCTGTTGGTAGTTTTTACACTACCCCGGTAGGCAGCTGAAAGGCACCACAAAACTTGTTCTACCTGCTTTCTGGGCTGAGATGGGGAATCGCTGAATTTTGGACTCGGCTGGTGACAAAATGTTCCAAACACACCCCATGCACAACTCCACCGGGGAAGGTGCCAGAATCGAGTTCCGTTGGTAGTTTTTACACTACCCCGGTAGGCAAGAGAAAGGCACCACAAAACTTGTTGTACCTGCTTTCTGGGCTGAGATGGGGAACGGCTGAATTTTGGACTCGGCTGCTGACAAAATGTTCCAAACACACCCCATGCACAACTCCACCGGGGAAGGTGCCAGAAAGGAGTTCTGTTGGTAGTTTTTACACTACCCCGGTAGGCAGCTGAAAGGCACCACAAAACTTGTTCTACCTGCTTTCTGGGCTGAGATGGGGAATCGCTGAATTTTGGACTCGGCTGGTGACAAAATGTTCCAAACACACCCCATGCACAACTCCACCGGGGAAGGTGCCAGAAACGAGTTCTGTTGGTAGTTTTTACAGTACCCCGGTAGGCAAGAGAAAGGCACCACAAAACTTGTTCTACCTGCTTTCTGGGCTGAGATGGGGAATCGCTGAATTTTGGACTCGGCTGGTGACAAAATGTTCCAAACACACCCCATGCACAACTCCACCGGGGAAGGTGCCAGAAACGAGTTCTGTTGGTAGTTTTTACACTACCCCGGTAGGCAAGAGAAAGGCACCACAAAACTTGTTCTACCTGCTTTCTGGGCTGAGATGGGGAATCGCTGAATTTTGGACTTGGCTGGTGACAAAATGTTCCAAACACACCCCATGCACAACTCCACCGGGGAAGGTGCCAGAAACGAGTTCTGTTGGTAGTTTTTACACTACCCCGGTAGGCAGCTGAAAGGCACCACAAAACTTGTTCTACCTGCTTTCTGGGCTGAGATGGGGAATCGCTGAATTTTGGACTCGGCTGGTGACAAAATGTTCCAAACACACCCCATGCACAACTCCACCGGGGAAGGTGCCAGAAACGAGTTCTGTTGGTAGTTTTTACACTACCCTGGTAGGCAGCTGAAAGGCACCACAAAACTTGTTCTACCTGCTTTCTGGGCTGAGATGGGGAATCGCTGAATTTTGGACTCGGCTGGTGACAAAATGATCCAAACACACCCCATGCACAACTCCACCGGGGAAGGTGCCAGAAACGAGTTCTGTTGGTAGTTTTTACACTACCCCGGTAGGCAGCTGAAAGGCACCACAAAACTTGTTCTACCTGCTTTCTGGGCTGAGATGGGGAATCGCTGAATTTTGGACTCGGCTGGTGACAAAATGTTCCAAACACACCCCATGCACAACTCCACCGGGGAAGGTGCCAGAAACGAGTTCTGTTGGTAGTTTTTACACTACCCCGGTAGGCACCTGAAAGGCACCACAAAACTTGTTCTACCTGCTTTCTGGGCTGAGATGGGGAATCGCTGAATTTTGGACTCGGCTGGTGACAAAATGTTCCAAACACACCCCATGCACAACTCCACCGGGGAAGGTGCCAGAAACGAGTTCCGTTGGTAGTTTTTACACTACCCCGGTAGGCAGCTGAAAGGCACCACAAAACTTGTTCTACCTGCTTTCTGGGCTGAGATGGGGAATCGCTGAATTTTGGACTCGGCTGGTGACAAAATGTTCCAAACACACCCCATGCACAACTCCACCGGGGAAGGTGCCAGAAACGAGTTCTGTTGGTAGTTTTTACACTACCCCGGTAGGCAGCTGAAAGGCACCACAAAACTTGTTCTACCTGCTTTCTGGGCTGAGATGGGGAATCGCTGAATTTTGGACTCGGCTGGTGACAAAATGTTCCAAACACACCCCATGCACAACTCCACCGGGGAAGGTGCCAGAAACGAGTTCTGTTGGTAGTTTTTACACTACCCCGGTAGGCAGCTGAAAGGCACCACAAAACTTGTTCTACCTGCTTTCTGGGCTGAGATGGGGAATCGCTGAATTTTGGACTCGGCTGGTGACAAAATGTTCCAAACACACCCCATGCACACCTCCACCGGGGAAGGTGCCAGAAACGAGTTCTGTTGGTAGTTTTTACACTACCCCGGTAGGCAGCTGAAAGGCACCACAAAACTTGTTCTACCTGCTTTCTGGGCTGAGATGGGGAATCGCTGAATTTTGGACTCGGCTGGTGACAAAATGTTCCAAACACACCCCATGCACAACTCCACCGGGGAAGGTGCCAGAAACGAGTTCTGTTGGTAGTTTTTACACTACCCCGGTAGGCAGCTGAAAGGCACCACAAAACTTGTTCTACCTGCTTTCTGGGCTGAGATGGGGAATCGCTGAATTTTGGACTCGGCTGGTGACAAAATGTTCCAAACACACCCCATGCACAACTCCACCGGGGAAGGTGCCAGAATCGAGTTCCGTTGGTAGTTTTTACACTACCCCGGTAGGCAGCTGAAAGGCACCACAAAACTTGTTCTACCTGCTTTCTGGGCTGAGATGGGGAATCGCTGAATTTTGGACTCGGCTGGTGACAAAATGTTCCAAACACACCCCATGCACAACTCCACCGGGGAAGGTGCCAGAAACGAGTTCTGTTGGTAGTTTTTACACTACCCTGGTAGGCAGCTGAAAGGCACCACAAAACTTGTTCTACCTGCTTTCTGGGCTGAGATGGGGAATCGCTGAATTTTGGACTCGGCTGGTGACAAAATGATCCAAACACACCCCATGCACAACTCCACCGGGGAAGGTGCCAGAAACGAGTTCTGTTGGTAGTTTTTACACTACCCCGGTAGGCAGCTGAAAGGCACCACAAAACTTGTTCTACCTGCTTTCTGGGCTGAGATGGGGAATCGCTGAATTTTGGACTCGGCTGGTGACAAAATGTTCCAAACACACCCCATGCACAACTCCACCGGGGAAGGTGCCAGAAACGAGTTCTGTTGGTAGTTTTTACACTACCCCGGTAGGCAGCTGAAAGGCACCACAAAACTTGTTCTACCTGCTTTCTGGGCTGAGATGGGGAATCGCTGAATTTTGGACTCGGCTGGTGACAAAATGTTCCAAACACACCCCATGCACAACTCCACCGGGGAAGGTGCCAGAAACGAGTTCTGTTGGTAGTTTTTACACTACCCCGGTAGGCAGCTGAAAGGCACCACAAAACTTGTTCTACCTGCTTTCTGGGCTGAGATGGGGAATCGCTGAATTTTGGACTCGGCTGGTGACAAAATGTTCCAAACACACCCCATGCACAACTCCACCGGGGAAGGTGCCAGAAACGAGTTCTGTTGGTAGTTTTTACACTACCCCGGTAGGCAGCTGAAAGGCACCACAAAACTTGTTCTACCTGCTTTCTGGGCTGAGATGGGGAATCGCTGAATTTTGGACTCGGCTGGTGACAAAATGTTCCAAACACACCCCATGCACAACTCCACCGGGGAAGGTGCCAGAAAGGAGTTCTGTTGGTAGTTTTTACACTACCCCGGTAGGCACCTGAAAGGCACCACAAAACTTGTTCTACCTGCTTTCTGGGCTGAGATGGGGAATCGCTGAATTTTGGACTCGGCTGGTGACAAAATGTTCCAAACACACCCCATGCACAACTCCACCGGGGAAGGTGCCAGAAACGAGTTCCGTTGGTAGTTTTTACACTACCCCGGTAGGCAGCTGAAAGGCACCACAAAACTTGTTCTACCTGCTTTCTGGGCTGAGATGGGGAATCGCTGAATTTTGGACTCGGCTGGTGACAAAATGTTCCAAACACACCCCATGCACAACTCCACCGGGGAAGGTGCCAGAAACGAGTTCTGTTGGTAGTTTTTACACTACCCCGGTAGGCAGCTGAAAGGCACCACAAAACTTGTTCTACCTGCTTTCTGGGCTGAGATGGGGAATCGCTGAATTTTGGACTCGGCTGGTGACAAAATGTTCCAAACACACCCCATGCACAACTCCACCGGGGAAGGTGCCAGAAAGGAGTTCTGTTGGTAGTTTTTACACTACCCCGGTAGGCACCTGAAAGGCACCACAAAACTTGTTCTACCTGCTTTCTGGGCTGAGATGGGGAATCGCTGAATTTTGGACTCGGCTGGTGACAAAATGTTCCAAACACACCCCATGCACAACTCCACCGGGGAAGGTGCCAGAAACGAGTTCCGTTGGTAGTTTTTACACTACCCCGGTAGGCAGCTGAAAGGCACCACAAAACTTGTTCTACCTGCTTTCTGGGCTGAGATGGGGAATCGCTGAATTTTGGACTCGGCTGGTGACAAAATGTTCCAAACACACCCCATGCACAACTCCACCGGGGAAGGTGCCAGAAACGAGTTCTGTTGGTAGTTTTTACACTACCCCGGTAGGCAGCTGAAAGGCACCACAAAACTTGTTCTACCTGCTTTCTGGGCTGAGATGGGGAATCGCTGAATTTTGGACTCGGCTGGTGACAAAATGTTCCAAACACACCCCATGCACAACTCCACCGGGGAAGGTGCCAGAAAGGAGTTCTGTTGGTAGTTTTTACACTACCCCGGTAGGCAGCTGAAAGGCACCACAAAACTTGTTCTACCTGCTTTCTGGGCTGAGATGGGGAATCGCTGAATTTTGGACTCGGCTGGTGACAAAATGTTCCAAACACACCCCATGCACAACTCCACCGGGGAAGGTGCCAGAAACGAGTTCTGTTGGTAGTTTTTACACTACCCCGGTAGGCAGCTGAAAGGCACCACAAAACTTGTTCTACCTGCTTTCTGGGCTGAGATGGGGAATCGCTGAATTTTGGACTCGGCTGGTGACAAAATGTTCCAAACACACCCCATGCACAACTCCACCGGGGAAGGTGCCAGAATCGAGTTCCGTTGGTAGTTTTTACACTACCCCGGTAGGCAGCTGAAAGGCACCACAAAACTTGTTGTACCTGCTTTCTGGGCTGAGATGGGGAATCGCTGAATTTTGGACTCGGCTGGTAACAAAATGTTCCAAACACACCCCATGCACACCTCCACCGGGGAAGGTGCCAGAAACGAGTTCCGTTGGTAGTTTTTACACTACCCCGGTAGGCAGCTGAAAGGCACCACAAAACTTGTTCTACCTGCTTTCTGGGCTGAGATGGGGAATCGCTGAATTTTGGACTCGGCTGGTGACAAAATGTTCCAAACACACCCCATGCACAACTCCACCGGGGAAGGTGCCAGAAACGAGTTCTGTTGGTAGTTTTTACACTACCCCGGTAGGCAGCTGAAAGGCACCACAAAACTTGTTCTACCTGCTTTCTGGGCTGAGATGGGGAATCGCTGAATTTTGGACTCGGCTGGTGACAAAATGTTCCAAACACACCCCATGCACAACTCCACCGGGGAAGGTGCCAGAATCGAGTTCCGTTGGTAGTTTTTACACTACCCCGGTAGGCAAGAGAAAGGCACCACAAAACTTGTTGTACCTGCTTTCTGGGCTGAGATGGGGAACGGCTGAATTTTGGACTCGGCTGCTGACAAAATGTTCCAAACACACCCCATGCACAACTCCACCGGGGAAGGTGCCAGAAAGGAGTTCTGTTGGTAGTTTTTACACTACCCCGGTAGGCAGCTGAAAGGCACCACAAAACTTGTTCTACCTGCTTTCTGGGCTGAGATGGGGAATCGCTGAATTTTGGACTCGGCTGGTGACAAAATGTTCCAAACACACCCCATGCACAACTCCACCGGGGAAGGTGCCAGAAACGAGTTCTGTTGGTAGTTTTTACAGTACCCCGGTAGGCAAGAGAAAGGCACCACAAAACTTGTTCTACCTGCTTTCTGGGCTGAGATGGGGAATCGCTGAATTTTGGACTCGGCTGGTGACAAAATGTTCCAAACACACCCCATGCACAACTCCACCGGGGAAGGTGCCAGAAACGAGTTCTGTTGGTAGTTTTTACACTACCCCGGTAGGCAAGAGAAAGGCACCACAAAACTTGTTCTACCTGCTTTCTGGGCTGAGATGGGGAATCGCTGAATTTTGGACTTGGCTGGTGACAAAATGTTCCAAACACACCCCATGCACAACTCCACCGGGGAAGGTGCCAGAAACGAGTTCTGTTGGTAGTTTTTACACTACCCCGGTAGGCAGCTGAAAGGCACCACAAAACTTGTTCTACCTGCTTTCTGGGCTGAGATGGGGAATCGCTGAATTTTGGACTCGGCTGGTGACAAAATGTTCCAAACACACCCCATGCACAACTCCACCGGGGAAGGTGCCAGAAACGAGTTCTGTTGGTAGTTTTTACACTACCCTGGTAGGCAGCTGAAAGGCACCACAAAACTTGTTCTACCTGCTTTCTGGGCTGAGATGGGGAATCGCTGAATTTTGGACTCGGCTGGTGACAAAATGATCCAAACACACCCCATGCACAACTCCACCGGGGAAGGTGCCAGAAACGAGTTCTGTTGGTAGTTTTTACACTACCCCGGTAGGCAGCTGAAAGGCACCACAAAACTTGTTCTACCTGCTTTCTGGGCTGAGATGGGGAATCGCTGAATTTTGGACTCGGCTGGTGACAAAATGTTCCAAACACACCCCATGCACAACTCCACCGGGGAAGGTGCCAGAAACGAGTTCTGTTGGTAGTTTTTACACTACCCCGGTAGGCACCTGAAAGGCACCACAAAACTTGTTCTACCTGCTTTCTGGGCTGAGATGGGGAATCGCTGAATTTTGGACTCGGCTGGTGACAAAATGTTCCAAACACACCCCATGCACAACTCCACCGGGGAAGGTGCCAGAAACGAGTTCCGTTGGTAGTTTTTACACTACCCCGGTAGGCAGCTGAAAGGCACCACAAAACTTGTTCTACCTGCTTTCTGGGCTGAGATGGGGAATCGCTGAATTTTGGACTCGGCTGGTGACAAAATGTTCCAAACACACCCCATGCACAACTCCACCGGGGAAGGTGCCAGAAACGAGTTCTGTTGGTAGTTTTTACACTACCCCGGTAGGCAGCTGAAAGGCACCACAAAACTTGTTCTACCTGCTTTCTGGGCTGAGATGGGGAATCGCTGAATTTTGGACTCGGCTGGTGACAAAATGTTCCAAACACACCCCATGCACAACTCCACCGGGGAAGGTGCCAGAAACGAGTTCTGTTGGTAGTTTTTACACTACCCCGGTAGGCAGCTGAAAGGCACCACAAAACTTGTTCTACCTGCTTTCTGGGCTGAGATGGGGAATCGCTGAATTTTGGACTCGGCTGGTGACAAAATGTTCCAAACACACCCCATGCACACCTCCACCGGGGAAGGTGCCAGAAACGAGTTCTGTTGGTAGTTTTTACACTACCCCGGTAGGCAGCTGAAAGGCACCACAAAACTTGTTCTACCTGCTTTCTGGGCTGAGATGGGGAATCGCTGAATTTTGGACTCGGCTGGTGACAAAATGTTCCAAACACACCCCATGCACAACTCCACCGGGGAAGGTGCCAGAAACGAGTTCTGTTGGTAGTTTTTACACTACCCCGGTAGGCAGCTGAAAGGCACCACAAAACTTGTTCTACCTGCTTTCTGGGCTGAGATGGGGAATCGCTGAATTTTGGACTCGGCTGGTGACAAAATGTTCCAAACACACCCCATGCACAACTCCACCGGGGAAGGTGCCAGAATCGAGTTCCGTTGGTAGTTTTTACACTACCCCGGTAGGCAGCTGAAAGGCACCACAAAACTTGTTCTACCTGCTTTCTGGGCTGAGATGGGGAATCGCTGAATTTTGGACTCGGCTGGTGACAAAATGTTCCAAACACACCCCATGCACAACTCCACCGGGGAAGGTGCCAGAAACGAGTTCTGTTGGTAGTTTTTACACTACCCTGGTAGGCAGCTGAAAGGCACCACAAAACTTGTTCTACCTGCTTTCTGGGCTGAGATGGGGAATCGCTGAATTTTGGACTCGGCTGGTGACAAAATGATCCAAACACACCCCATGCACAACTCCACCGGGGAAGGTGCCAGAAACGAGTTCTGTTGGTAGTTTTTACACTACCCCGGTAGGCAGCTGAAAGGCACCACAAAACTTGTTCTACCTGCTTTCTGGGCTGAGATGGGGAATCGCTGAATTTTGGACTCGGCTGGTGACAAAATGTTCCAAACACACCCCATGCACAACTCCACCGGGGAAGGTGCCAGAAACGAGTTCTGTTGGTAGTTTTTACACTACCCCGGTAGGCAGCTGAAAGGCACCACAAAACTTGTTCTACCTGCTTTCTGGGCTGAGATGGGGAATCGCTGAATTTTGGACTCGGCTGGTGACAAAATGTTCCAAACACACCCCATGCACAACTCCACCGGGGAAGGTGCCAGAAACGAGTTCTGTTGGTAGTTTTTACACTACCCCGGTAGGCAGCTGAAAGGCACCACAAAACTTGTTCTACCTGCTTTCTGGGCTGAGATGGGGAATCGCTGAATTTTCGACTCGGCTGGTGACAAAATGTTCCAAACACACCCCATGCACAACTCCACCGGGGAAGGTGCCAGAAACGAGTTCTGTTGGTAGTTTTTACACTACCCCGGTAGGCAGCTGAAAGGCACCACAAAACTTGTTCTACCTGCTTTCTGGGCTGAGATGGGGAATCGCTGAATTTTGGACTCGGCTGGTGACAAAATGTTCCAAACACACCCCATGCACACCTCCACCGGGGAAGGTGCCAGAAACGAGTTCTGTTGGTAGTTTTTACACTACCCCGGTAGGCAGCTGAAAGGCACCACAAAACTTGTTCTACCTGCTTTCTGGGCTGAGATGGGGAATCGCTGAATTTTGGACTCGGCTGGTGACAAAATGTTCCAAACACACCCCATGCACAACTCCACCGGGGAAGGTGCCAGAAACGAGTTCTGTTGGTAGTTTTTACACTACCCCGGTAGGCAGCTGAAAGGCACCACAAAACTTGTTCTACCTGCTTTCTGGGCTGAGATGGGGAATCGCTGAATTTTGGACTCGGCTGGTGACAAAATGTTCCAAACACACCCCATGCACAACTCCACCGGGGAAGGTGCCAGAATCGAGTTCCGTTGGTAGTTTTTACACTACCCCGGTAGGCAGCTGAAAGGCACCACAAAACTTGTTCTACCTGCTTTCTGGGCTGAGATGGGGAATCGCTGAATTTTGGACTCGGCTGGTGACAAAATGTTCCAAACACACCCCATGCACACCTCCACCGGGGAAGGTGCCAGAAACGAGTTCTGTTGGTAGTTTTTACACTACCCCGGTAGGCAGCTGAAAGGCACCACAAAACTTGTTCTACCTGCTTTCTGGGCTGAGATGGGGAATCGCTGAATTTTGGACTCGGCTGGTGACAAAATGTTCCAAACACACCCCATGCACAACTCCACCGGGGAAGGTGCCAGAAACGAGTTCTGTTGGTAGTTTTTACACTACCCCGGTAGGCAGCTGAAAGGCACCACAAAACTTGTTCTACCTGCTTTCTGGGCTGAGATGGGGAATCGCTGAATTTTGGACTCGGCTGGTGACAAAATGTTCCAAACACACCCCATGCACAACTCCACCGGGGAAGGTGCCAGAATCGAGTTCCCTTGGTAGTTTTTACACTACCCCGGTAGGCAGCTGAAAGGCACCACAAAACTTGTTCTACCTGCTTTCTGGGCTGAGATGGGGAATCGCTGAATTTTGGACTCGGCTGGTGACAAAATGTTCCAAACACACCCCATGCACAACTCCACCGGGGAAGGTGCCAGAAACGAGTTCTGTTGGTAGTTTTTACACTACCCCGGTAGGCACCTGAAAGGCACCACAAAACTTGTTCTACCTGCTTTCTGGGCTGAGATGGGGAATCGCTGAATTTTGGACTCGGCTGGTGACAAAATGTTCCAAACACACCCCATGCACAACTCCACCGGGGAAGGTGCCAGAAACGAGTTCCGTTGGTAGTTTTTACACTACCCCGGTAGGCAGCTGAAAGGCACCACAAAACTTGTTCTACCTGCTTTCTGGGCTGAGATGGGGAATCGCTGAATTTTGGACTCGGCTGGTAACAAAATGTTCCAAACACACCCCATGCACAACTCCACCGGGGAAGGTGCCAGAAACGAGTTCTGTTGGTAGTTTTTACACTACCCCGGTAGGCAGCTGAAAGGCACCACAAAACTTGTTCTACCTGCTTTCTGGGCTGAGATGGGGAATCGCTGAATTTTGGACTCGGCTGGTGACAAAATGTTCCAAACACACCCCATGCACAACTCCACCGGGGAAGGTGCCAGAAACGAGTTCTGTTGGTAGTTTTTACACTACCCCGGTAGGCAGCTGAAAGGCACCACAAAACTTGTTCTACCTGCTTTCTGGGCTGAGATGGGGAATCGCTGAATTTTGGACTCGGCTGGTGACAAAATGTTCCAAACACACCCCATGCACAACTCCACCGGGGAAGGTGCCAGAAACGAGTTCTGTTGGTAGTTTTTACACTACCCCGGTAGGCAGCTGAAAGGCACCACAAAACTTGTTCTACCTGCTTTCTGGGCTGAGATGGGGAATCGCTGAATTTTGGACTCGGCTGGTGACAAAATGTTCCAAACACACCCCATGCACAACTCCACCGGGGAAGGTGCCAGAAACGAGTTCTGTTGGTAGTTTTTACACTACCCCGGTAGGCAGCTGAAAGGCACCACAAAACTTGTTCTACCTGCTTTCTGGGCTGAGATGGGGAATCGCTGAATTTTGGACTCGGCTGGTGACAAAATGTTCCAAACACACCCCATGCACAACTCCACCGGGGAAGGTGCCAGAAACGAGTTCTGTTGGTAGTTTTTACACTACCCCGGTAGGCAGCTGAAAGGCACCACAAAACTTGTTGTACCTGCTTTCTGGGCTGAGATGGGGAATCGCTGAATTTTGGACTCGGCTGCTGACAAAATGTTCCAAACACACCCCATGCACAACTCCACCGGGGAAGGTGCCAGAAACGAGTTCTGTTGGTAGTTTTTACACTACCCCGGTAGGCAGCTGAAAGGCACCACAAAACTTGTTCTACCTGCTTTCTGGGCTGAGATGGGGAATCGCTGAATTTTGGACTCGGCTGGTGACAAAATGTTCCAAACACACCCCATGCACAACTCCACCGGGGAAGGTGCCAGAATCGAGTTCCGTTGGTAGTTTTTACACTACCCCGGTAGGCAGCTGAAAGGCACCACAAAACTTGTTGTACCTGCTTTCTGGGCTGAGATGGGGAATCGCTGAATTTTGGACTCGGCTGGTGACAAAATGTTCCAAACACACCCCATGCACACCTCCACCGGGGAAGGTGCCAGAAACGAGTTCTGTTGGTAGTTTTTACACTACCCCGGTAGGCAGCTGAAAGGCACCACAAAACTTGTTCTACCTGCTTTCTGGGCTGAGATGGGGAATCGCTGAATTTTGGACTCGGCTGGTGACAAAATGTTCCAAACACACCCCATGCACAACTCCACCGGGGAAGGTGCCAGAAACGAGTTCTGTTGGTAGTTTTTACACTACCCCGGTAGGCAGCTGAAAGGCACCACAAAACGTGTTCTACCTGCTTTCTGGGCTGAGATGGGGAATCGCTGAATTTTGGACTCGGCTGGTGACAAAATGTTCCAAACACACCCCATGCACAACTCCACCGGGGAAGGTGCCAGAATCGCGTTCCGTTGGTAGTTTTTACACTACCCCGGTAGGCAGCTGAAAGGCACCACAAAACTTGTTCTACCTGCTTTCTGGGCTGAGATGGGGAATCGCTGAATTTTGGACTCGGCTGGTGACAAAATGTTCCAAACACACCCCATGCACAACTCCACCGGGGAAGGTGCCAGAAACGAGTTCTGTTGGTAGTTTTTACACTACCCCGGTAGGCAGCTGAAAGGCACCACAAAACTTGTTCTACCTGCTTTCTGGGCTGAGATGGGGAATCGCTGAATTTTGGACTCGGCTGGTGACAAAATGTTCCAAACACACCCCATGCACAACTCCACCGGGGAAGGTGCCAGAAACGAGTTCTGTTGGTAGTTTTTACACTACCCTGGTAGGCAGCTGAAAGGCACCACAAAACTTGTTCTACCTGCTTTCTGGGCTAGAGATGGGGAATCGCTGAATTTTGGACTCGGCTGGTGACAAAATGTTCCAAACACACCCCATGCACAACTCCACCGGGGAAGGTGCCAGAAACGAGTTCTGTTGGTAGTTTTTACACTACCCCGGTAGGCAGCTGAAAGGCACCACAAAACTTGTTCTACCTGCTTTCTGGGCTGAGATGGGGAATCGCTGAATTTTGGACTCGGCTGGTGACAAAATGTTCCAAACACACCCCATGCACAACTCCACCGGGGAAGGTGCCAGAAACGAGTTCTGTTGGTAGTTTTTACACTACCCCGGTAGGCAAGAGAAAGGCACCACAAAACTTGTTCTACCTGCTTTCTGGGCTGAGATGGGGAATCGCTGAATTTTGGACTCGGCTGGTGACAAAATGTTCCAAACACACCCCATGCACAACTCCACCGGGGAAGGTGCCAGAAACGAGTTCCGTTGGTAGTTTTTACACTACCCCGGTAGGCAGCTGAAAGGCACCACAAAACTTGTTCTACCTGCTTTCTGGGCTGAGATGGGGAATCGCTGAATTTTGGACTCGGCTGGTGACAAAATGTTCCAAACACACCCCATGCACAACTCCACCGGGGAAGGTGCCAGAAACGAGTTCTGTTGGTAGTTTTTACACTACCCCGGTAGGCAGCTGAAAGGCACCACAAAACTTGTTCTACCTGCTTTCTGGGCTGAGATGGGGAATCGCTGAATTTTGGACTCGGCTGGTGACAAAATGTTCCAAACACACCCCATGCACAACTCCACCGGGGAAGGTGCCAGAAACGAGTTCTGTTGGTAGTTTTTACACTACCCCGGTAGGCAGCTGAAAGGCACCACAAAACTTGTTCTACCTGCTTTCTGGGCTGAGATGGGGAATCGCTGAATTTTGGACTCGGCTGCTGACAAAATGTTCCAAACACACCCCATGCACAACTCCACCGGGGAAGGTGCCAGAATCGAGTTCCGTTGGTAGTTTTTACACTACCCCGGTAGGCAGCTGAAAGGCACCACAAAACTTGTTGTACCTGCTTTCTGGGCTGAGATGGGGAATCGCTGAATTTTGGACTCGGCTGCTGACAAAATGTTCCAAACACACCCCATGCACAACTCCACCGGGGAAGGTGCCAGAAACGAGTTCTGTTGGTAGTTTTTACACTACCCCGGTAGGCAGCTGAAAGGCACCACAAAACTTGTTCTACCTGCTTTCTGGGCTGAGATGGGGAATCGCTGAATTTTGGACTCGGCTGGTGACAAAATGTTCCAAACACACCCCATGCACAACTCCACCGGGGAAGATGCCAGAAACGAGTTCTGTTGGTAGTTTTTACACTACCCCGGTAGGCAGCTGAAAGGCACCACAAAACTTGTTCTACCTGCTTTCTGGGCTGAGATGGGGAATCGCTGAATTTTGGACTCGGCTGGTGACAAAATGTTCCAAACACACCCCATGCACAACTCCACCGGGGAAGGTGCCAGAAACGAGTTCTGTTGGTAGTTTTTACACTACCCCGGTAGGCAGCTGAAAGGCACCACAAAACTTGTTCTACCTGCTTTCTGGGCTGAGATGGGGAATCGCTGAATTTTGGACTCGGCTGGTGACAAAATGTTCCAAACACACCCCATGCACAACTCCACCGGGGAAGGTGCCAGAAACGAGTTCTGTTGGTAGTTTTTACACTACCCCGATAGGCAGCTGAAAGGCACCACAAAACTTGTTCTACCTGCTTTCTGGGCTGAGATGGGGAATCGCTGAATTTTGGACTCGGCTGGTGACAAAATGTTCCAAACACACCCCATGCACACCTCCACCGGGGAAGGTGCCAGAAACGAGTTCTGTTGGTAGTTTTTACACTACCCCGGTAGGCAGCTGAAAGGCACCACAAAACTTGTTCTACCTGCTTTCTGGGCTGAGATGGGGAATCGCTGAATTTTGGACTCGGCTGGTGACAAAATGTTCCAAACACACCCCATGCACAACTCCACCGGGGAAGGTGCCAGAAACGAGTTCTGTTGGTAGTTTTTACACTACCCCGGTAGGCAGCTGAAAGGCACCACAAAACTTGTTCTACCTGCTTTCTGGGCTGAGATGGGGAATCGCTGAATTTTGGACTCGGCTGGTGACAAAATGTTCCAAACACACCCCATGCACAACTCCACCGGGGAAGGTGCCAGAATCGAGTTCCGTTGGTAGTTTTTACACTACCCCGGTAGGCAGCTGAAAGGCACCACAAAACTTGTTGTACCTGCTTTCTGGGCTGAGATGGGGAATCGCTGAATTTTGGACTCGGCTGGTGACAAAATGTTCCAAACACACCCCATGCACAACTCCACCGGGGAAGGTGCCAGAAACGAGTTCTGTTGGTAGTTTTTACACTACCCCGGTAGGCAGCTGAAAGGCACCACAAAACTTGTTCTACCTGCTTTCTGGGCTGAGATGGGGAATCGCTGAATTTTGGACTCGGCTGGTGACAAAATGTTCCAAACACACCCCATGCACAACTCCACCGGGGAAGGTGCCAGAAACGAGTTCTGTTGGTAGTTTTTACAGTACCCCGGTAGGCAGCTGAAAGGCACCACAAAACTTGTTCTACCTGCTTTCTGGGCTGAGATGGGGAATCGCTGAATTTTGGACTCGGCTGGTGACAAAATGTTCCAAACACACCCCATGCACAACTCCACCGGGGAAGGTGCCAGAAACGAGTTCCGTTGGTAGTTTTTACACTACCCCGGTAGGCAGCTGAAAGGCACCACAAAACTTGTTCTACCTGCTTTCTGGGCTGAGATGGGGAATCGCTGAATTTTGGACTCGGCTGGTAACAAAATGTTCCAAACACACCCCATGCACAACTCCACCGGGGAAGGTGCCAGAAACGAGTTCTGTTGGTAGTTTTTACACTACCCCGGTAGGCAGCTGAAAGGCACCACAAAACTTGTTCTACCTGCTTTCTGGGCTGAGATGGGGAATCGCTGAATTTTCGACTCGGCTGGTGACAAAATGTTCCAAACACACCCCATGCACAACTCCACCGGGGAAGGTGCCAGAAACGAGTTCTGTTGGTAGTTTTTACGCTACCCCGGTAGGCAGCTGAAAGGCACCACAAAACTTGTTCTACCTGCTTTCTGGGCTGAGATGGGGAATCGCTGAATTTTGGACTCGGCTGGTAACAAAATGTTCCAAACACACCCCATGCACAACTCCACCGGGGAAGGTGCCAGAATCGAGTTCCGTTGGTAGTTTTTACACTACCCCGGTAGGCAGCTGAAAGGCACCACAAAACTTGTTGTACCTGCTTTCTGGGCTGAGATGGGGAATCGCTGAATTTTGGACTCGGCTGGTGACAAAATGTTCCAAACACACCCCATGCACAACTCCACCGGGGAAGGTGCCAGAAACGAGTTCTGTTGGTAGTTTTTACACTACCCCGGTAGGCAGCTGAAAGGCACCACAAAACTTGTTCTACCTGCTTTCTGGGCTGAGATGGGGAATCGCTGAATTTTGGACTCGGCTGGTGACAAAATGTTCCAAACACACCCCATGCACAACTCCACCGGGGAAGGTGCCAGAAACGAGTTCCGTTGGTAGTTTTTACACTACCCCGGTAGGCAGCTGAAAGGCACCACAAAACTTGTTCTACCTGCTTTCTGGGCTGAGATGGGGAATCGCTGAATTTTGGACTCGGCTGGTAACAAAATGTTCCAAACACACCCCATGCACAACTCCACCGGGGAAGGTGCCAGAAACGAGTTCTGTTGGTAGTTTTTACACTACCCCGGTAGGCAGCTGAAAGGCACCACAAAACTTGTTCTACCTGCTTTCTGGGCTGAGATGGGGAATCGCTGAATTTTGGACTCGGCTGGTGACAAAATGTTCCAAACACACCCCATGCACAACTCCACCGGGGAAGGTGCCAGAAACGAGTTCTGTTGGTAGTTTTTACACTACCCCGGTAGGCAGCTGAAAGGCACCACAAAACTTGTTCTACCTGCTTTCTGGGCTGAGATGGGGAATCGCTGAATTTTGGACTCGGCTGGTGACAAAATGTTCCAAACACACCCCATGCACAACTCCACCGGGGAAGGTGCCAGAAACGAGTTCTGTTGGTAGTTTTTACACTACCCCGGTAGGCAGCTGAAAGGCACCACAAAACTTGTTCTACCTGCTTTCTGGGCTGAGATGGGGAATCGCTGAATTTTGGACTCGGCTGGTGACAAAATGTTCCAAACACACCCCATGCACAACTCCACCGGGGAAGGTGCCAGAAACGAGTTCTGTTGGTAGTTTTTACACTACCCCGGTAGGCAGCTGAAAGGCACCACAAAACTTGTTCTACCTGCTTTCTGGGCTGAGATGGGGAATCGCTGAATTTTGGACTCGGCTGGTGACAAAATGTTCCAAACACACCCCATGCACAACTCCACCGGGGAAGGTGCCAGAAACGAGTTCTGTTGGTAGTTTTTACACTACCCCGGTAGGCAGCTGAAAGGCACCACAAAACTTGTTCTACCTGCTTTCTGGGCTGAGATGGGGAATCGCTGAATTTTGGACTCGGCTGGTGACAAAATGTTCCAAACACACCCCATGCACAACTCCACCGGGGAAGGTGCCAGAATCGAGTTCCGTTGGTAGTTTTTACACTACCCCGGTAGGCAAGAGAAAGGCACCACAAAACTTGTTGTACCTGCTTTCTGGGCTGAGATGGGGAATCGCTGAATTTTGGACTCGGCTGGTGACAAAATGTTCCAAACACACCCCATGCACAACTCCAGCGGGGAAGGTGCCAGAAACGAGTTCTGTTGGTAGTTTTTACACTACCCCGGTAGGCAGCTGAAAGGCACCACAAAACTTGTTCTACCTGCTTTCTGGGCTGAGATGGGGAATCGCTGAATTTTGGACTCGGCTGGTGACAAAATGTTCCAAACACACCCCATGCACAACTCCACCGGGGAAGGTGCCAGAAACGAGTTCTGTTGGTAGTTTTTACACTACCCCGGTAGGCAGCTGAAAGGCACCACAAAACTTGTTCTACCTGCTTTCTGGGCTGAGATGGGGAATCGCTGAATTTTGGACTCGGCTGGTGACAAAATGTTCCAAACACACCCCATGCACAACTCCACCGGGGAAGGTGCCAGAAACGAGTTCTGTTGGTAGTTTTTACACTACCCCGGTAGGCAGCTGAAAGGCACCACAAAACTTGTTCTACCTGCTTTCTGGGCTGAGATGGGGAATCGCTGAATTTTGGACTCGGCTGGTGACAAAATGGTCCAAACACACCCCATGCACAACTCCACCGGGGAAGGTGCCAGAAACGAGTTCTGTTGGTAGTTTTTACACTACCCTGGTAGGCAGCTGAAAGGCACCACAAAACTTGTTCTACCTGCTTTCTGGGCTGAGATGGGGAATCGCTGAATTTTGGACTCGGCTGGTGACAAAATGATCCAAACACACCCCATGCACAACTCCACCGGGGAAGGTGCCAGAAATGAGTTCTGTTGGTAGTTTTTACACTACCCCGGTAGGCAGCTGAAAGGCACCACAAAACTTGTTCTACCTGCTTTCTGGGCTGAGATGGGGAATCGCTGAATTTTGGACTCGGCTGGTGACAAAATGTTCCAAACACACCCCATGCACACCTCCACCGGGGAAGGTGCCAGAAACGAGTTCTGTTGGTAGTTTTTACACTACCCCGGTAGGCAGCTGAAAGGCACCACAAAACTTGTTCTACCTGCTTTCTGGGCTGAGATGGGGAATCGCTGAATTTTGGACTCGGCTGGTGACAAAATGTTCCAAACACACCCCATGCACAACTCCACCGGGGAAGGTGCCAGAAACGAGTTCCGTTGGTAGTTTTTACACTACCCTGGTAGGCAGCTGAAAGGCACCACAAAACTTGTTCTACCTGCTTTCTGGGCTGAGATGGGGAATCGCTGAATTTTGGACTCGGCTGGTGACAAAATGTTCCAAACACACCCCATGCACAACTCCACCGGGGAAGGTGCCAGAAACGAGTTCTGTTGGTAGTTTTTACACTACCCCGGTAGGCAGCTGAAAGGCACCACAAAACTTGTTCTACCTGCTTTCTGGGCTGAGATGGGGAATCGCTGAATTTTGGACTCGGCTGGTGACAAAATGTTCCAAACACACCCCATGCACACCTCCACCGGGGAAGGTGCCAGAAACGAGTTCTGTTGGTAGTTTTTACACTACCCCGGTAGGCAGCTGAAAGGCACCACAAAACTTGTTCTACCTGCTTTCTGGGCTGAGATGGGGAATCGCTGAATTTTGGACTCGGCTGGTGACAAAATGTTCCAAACACACCCCATGCACAACTCCACCGGGGAAGGTGCCAGAAACGAGTTCTGTTGGTAGTTTTTACACTACCCCGGTAGGCAGCTGAAAGGCACCACAAAACTTGTTCTACCTGCTTTCTGGGCTGAGATGGGGAATCGCTGAATTTTGGACTCGGCTGGTGACAAAATGTTCCAAACACACCCCATGCACAACTCCACCGGGGAAGGTGCCAGAATCGAGTTCCGTTGGTAGTTTTTACACTACCCCGGTAGGCAGCTGAAAGGCACCACAAAACTTGTTCTACCTGCTTTCTGGGCTGAGATGGGGAATCGCTGAATTTTGGACTCGGCTGGTGACAAAATGTTCCAAACACACCCCATGCACAACTCCACCGGGGAAGGTGCCAGAAACGAGTTCTGTTGGTAGTTTTTACACTACCCCGGTAGGCAGCTGAAAGGCACCACAAAACTTGTTCTACCTGCTTTCTGGGCTGAGATGGGGAATCGCTGAATTTTGGACTCGGCTGGTGACAAAATGTTCCAAACACACCCCATGCACAACTCCACCGGGGAAGGTGCCAGAAACGAGTTCTGTTGGTAGTTTTTACAGTACCCCGGTAGGCAGCTGAAAGGCACCACAAAACTTGTTCTACCTGCTTTCTGGGCTGAGATGGGGAATCGCTGAATTTTGGACTCGGCTGGTGACAAAATGTTCCAAACACACCCCATGCACAACTCCACCGGGGAAGGTGCCAGAAACGAGTTCTGTTGGTAGTTTTTACACTACCCTGGTAGGCAGCTGAAAGGCACCACAAAACTTGTTCTACCTGCTTTCTGGGCTGAGATGGGGAATCGCTGAATTTTGGACTCGGCTGGTGACAAAACGATCCAAACACACCCCATGCACAACTCCACCGGGGAAGGTGCCAGAAACGAGTTCTGTTGGTAGTTTTTACACTACCCCGGTAGGCAGCTGAAAGGCACCACAAAACTTGTTGTACCTGCTTTCTGGGCTGAGATGGGGAATCGCTGAATTTTGGACTCGGCTGGTGACAAAATGTTCCAAACACACCCCATGCACAACTCCACCGGGGAAGGTGCCAGAAACGAGTTCTGTTGGTAGTTTTTACACTACCCCGGTAGGCACCTGAAAGGCACCACAAAACTTGTTCTACCTGCTTTCTGGGCTGAGATGGGGAATCGCTGAATTTTGGACTCGGCTGGTGACAAAATGTTCCAAACACACCCCATGCACAACTCCACCGGGGAAGGTGCCAGAAACGAGTTCCGTTGGTAGTTTTTACACTACCCCGGTAGGCAGCTGAAAGGCACCACAAAACTTGTTCTACCTGCTTTCTGGGCTGAGATGGGGAATCGCTGAATTTTGGACTCGGCTGGTGACAAAATGTTCCAAACACACCCCATGCACAACTCCACCGGGGAAGGTGCCAGAAACGAGTTCTGTTGGTAGTTTTTACACTACCCCGGTAGGCAGCTGAAAGGCACCACAAAACTTGTTGTACCTGCTTTCTGGGCTGAGATGGGGAATCGCTGAATTTTGGACTCGGCTGGTGACAAAATGTTCCAAACACACCCCATGCACAACTCCACCGGGGAAGGTGCCAGAAACGAGTTCCGTTGGTAGTTTTTACACTACCCCGGTAGGCAGCTGAAAGGCACCACAAAACTTGTTCTACCTGCTTTCTGGGCTGAGATGGGGAATCGCTGAATTTTGGACTCGGCTGGTAACAAAATGTTCCAAACACACCCCATGCACAACTCCACCGGGGAAGGTGCCAGAAACGAGTTCTGTTGGTAGTTTTTACACTACCCCGGTAGGCAGCTGAAAGGCACCACAAAACTTGTTCTACCTGCTTTCTGGGCTGAGATGGGGAATCGCTGAATTTTGGACTCGGCTGGTGACAAAATGTTCCAAACACACCCCATGCACACCTCCACCGGGGAAGGTGCCAGAAACGAGTTCTGTTGGTAGTTTTTACACTACCCCGGTAGGCAGCTGAAAGGCACCACAAAACTTGTTCTACCTGCTTTCTGGGCTGAGATGGGGAATCGCTGAATTTTGGACTCGGCTGGTGACAAAATGTTCCAAACACACCCCATGCACAACTCCACCGGGGAAGGTGCCAGAAACGAGTTCCGTTGGTAGTTTTTACACTACCCCGGTAGGCAGCTGAAAGGCACCACAAAACTTGTTCTACCTGCTTTCTGGGCTGAGATGGGGAATCGCTGAATTTTGGACTCGGCTGGTGACAAAATGTTCCAAACACACCCCATGCACAACTCCACCGGGGAAGGTGCCAGAAACGAGTTCTGTTGGTAGTTTTTACACTACCCTGGTAGGCAGCTGAAAGGCACCACAAAACTTGTTCTACCTGCTTTCTGGGCTGAGATGGGGAATCGCTGAATTTTGGACTCGGCTGGTGACAAAATGATCCAAACGCACCCCATGCACAACTCCACCGGGGAAGGTGCCAGAAACGAGTTCTGTTGGTAGTTTTTACACTACCCCGGTAGGCAGCTGAAAGGCACCACAAAACTTGTTCTACCTGCTTTCTGGGCTGAGATGGGGAATCGCTGAATTTTGGACTCGGCTGGTGACAAAATGTTCCAAACACACCCCATGCACAACTCCACCGGGGAAGGTGCCAGAAACGAGTTCTGTTGGTAGTTTTTACACTACCCCGGTAGGCAGCTGAAAGGCACCACAAAACTTGTTCTACCTGCTTTCTGGGCTGAGATGGGGAATCGCTGAATTTTGGACTCGGCTGGTGACAAAATGTTCCAAACACACCCCATGCACAACTCCACCGGGGAAGGTGCCAGAAACGAGTTCTGTTGGTAGTTTTTACACTACCCCGGTAGGCAGCTGAAAGGCACCACAAAACTTGTTCTACCTGCTTTCTGGGCTGAGATGGGGAATCGCTGAATTTTGGACTCGGCTGGTGACAAAATGTTCCAAACACACCCCATGCACAACTCCACCGGGGAAGGTGCCAGAAACGAGTTCTGTTGGTAGTTTTTACACTACCCCGGTAGGCAGCTGAAAGGCACCACAAAACTTGTTCTACCTGCTTTCTGGGCTGAGATGGGGAATCGCTGAATTTTCGACTCGGCTGGTGACAAAATGTTCCAAACACACCCCATGCACAACTCCACCGGGGAAGGTGCCAGAAACGAGTTCTGTTGGTAGTTTTTACACTACCCCGGTAGGCAGCTGAAAGGCACCACAAAACTTGTTCTACCTGCTTTCTGGGCTGAGATGGGGAATCGCTGAATTTTGGACTCGGCTGCTGACAAAATGTTCCAAACACACCCCATGCACAACTCCACCGGGGAAGGTGCCAGAAACGAGTTCTGTTGGTAGTTTTTACACTACCCCGGTAGGCAGCTGAAAGGCACCACAAAACTTGTTCTACCTGCTTTCTGGGCTGAGATGGGGAATCGCTGAATTTTGGACTCGGCTGGTGACAAAATGTTCCAAACACACCCCATGCACACCTCCACCGGGGAAGGTGCCAGAAACGAGTTCTGTTGGTAGTTTTTACACTACCCCGGTAGGCAGCTGAAAGGCACCACAAAAGTTGTTCTACCTGCTTTCTGGGCTGAGATGGGGAATCGCTGAATTTTGGACTCGGCTGGTGACAAAATGTTCCAAACACACCCCATGCACAACTCCACCGGGGAAGGTGCCAGAAACGAGTTCTGTTGGTAGTTTTTACACTACCCCGGTAGGCAGCTGAAAGGCACCACAAAACTTGTTCTACCTGCTTTCTGGGCTGAGATGGGGAATCGCTGAATTTTGGACTCGGCTGCTGACAAAATGTTCCAAACACACCCCATGCACAACTCCACCGGGGAAGGTGCCAGAAACGAGTTCCGTTGGTAGTTTTTACACTACCCCGGTAGGCAGCTGAAAGGCACCACAAAACTTGTTCTACCTGCTTTCTGGGCTGAGATGGGGAATCGCTGACTTTTGGACTCGGCTGGTGACAAAATGTTCCAAACACACCCCATGCACAACTCCACCGGGGAAGGTGCCAGAAACGAGTTCTGTTGGTAGTTTTTACACTACCCCGGTAGGCAGCTGAAAGGCACCACAAAACTTGTTCTACCTGCTTTCTGGGCTGAGATGGGGAATCGCTGAATTTTGGACTCGGCTGGTGACAAAATGTTCCAAACACACCCCATGCACAACTCCACCGGGGAAGGTGCCAGAAACGAGTTCTGTTGGTAGTTTTTACACTACCCCGGTAGGCAGCTGAAAGGCACCACAAAACTTGTTCTACCTGCTTTCTGGGCTGAGATGGGGAATCGCTGAATTTTGGACTCGGCTGGTGACAAAATGTTCCAAACACACCCCATGCACACCTCCACCGGGGAAGGTGCCAGAAACGAGTTCTGTTGGTAGTTTTTACACTACCCCGGTAGGCAGCTGAAAGGCACCACAAAACTTGTTCTACCTGCTTTCTGGGCTGAGATGGGGAATCGCTGAATTTTGGACTCGGCTGGTGACAAAATGTTCCAAACACACCCCATGCACAACTCCACCGGGGAAGGTGCCAGAAACGAGTTCTGTTGGTAGTTTTTACAGTACCCCGGTAGGCAGCTGAAAGGCACCACAAAACTTGTTCTACCTGCTTTCTGGGCTGAGATGGGGAATCACTGAATTTTGGACTCGGCTGGTGACAAAATGTTCCAAACACACCCCATGCACAACTCCACCGGGGAAGGTGCCAGAAACGAGTTCCGTTGGTAGTTTTTACAGTACCCCGGTAGGCAGCTGAAAGGCACCACAAAACTTGTTGTACCTGCTTTCTGGGCTGAGATGGGGAATCGCTGAATTTTGGACTCGGCTGGTGACAAAATGTTCCAAACACACCCCATGCACAACTCCACCGGGGAAGGTGCCAGAAACGAGTTCCGTTGGTAGTTTTTACACTACCCCGGTAGGCAGCTGAAAGGCACCACAAAACTTGTTCTACCTGCTTTCTGGGCTGAGATGGGGAATCGCTGAATTTTGGACTCGGCTGGTGACAAAATGTTCCAAACACACCCCATGCACAACTCCACCGGGGAAGGTGCCAGAAACGAGTTCTGTTGGTAGTTTTTACACTACCCCGGTAGGCAGCTGAAAGGCACCACAAAACTTGTTCTACCTGCTTTCTGGGCTGAGATGGGGAATCGCTGAATTTTGGACTCGGCTGGTGACAAAATGTTCCAAACACACCCCATGCACAACTCCACCGGAGAAGGTGCCAGAAACGAGTTCTGTTGGTAGTTTTTACACTACCCCGGTAGGCAAGAGAAAGGCACCACAAAACTTGTTCTACCTGCTTTCTGGGCTGAGATGGGGAATCGCTGAATTTTGGACTCGGCTGGTGACAAAATGTTCCAAACACACCCCATGCACAACTCCACCGGGGAAGGTGCCAGAAACGAGTTCCGTTGGTAGTTTTTACACTACCCCGGTAGGCAGCTGAAAGGCACCACAAAACTTGTTGTACCTGCTTTCTGGGCTGAGATGGGGAATCGCTGAATTTTGGACTCGGCTGGTGACAAAATGTTCCAAACACACCCCATGCACAACTCCACCGGGGAAGGTGCCAGAAACGAGTTCTGTTGGTAGTTTTTACACTACCCCGGTAGGCAGCTGAAAGGCACCACAAAACTTGTTCTACCTGCTTTCTGGGCTGAGATGGGGAATCGCTGAATTTTGGACTCGGCTGGTGACAAAATGTTCCAAACACACCCCATGCACAACTCCACCGGGGAAGGTGCCAGAAACGAGTTCTGTTGGTAGTTTTTACACTACCCCGGTAGGCAGCTGAAAGGCACCACAAAACTTGTTGTACCTGCTTTCTGGGCTGAGATGGGGAATCGCTGAATTTTGGACTCGGCTGGTGACAAAATGTTCCAAACACACCCCATGCACAACTCCACCGGGGAAGGTGCCAGAAACGAGTTCTGTTGGTAGTTTTTACACTACCCCGGTAGGCAGCTGAAAGGCACCACAAAACTTGTTCTACCTGCTTTCTGGGCTGAGATGGGGAATCGCTGAATTTTGGACTCGGCTGGTGACAAAATGTTCCAAACACACCCCATGCACAACTCCACCGGGGAAGGTGCCAGAAACGAGTTCTGTTGGTAGTTTTTACACTACCCCGGTAGGCAGCTGAAAGGCACCACAAAACTTGTTCTACCTGCTTTCTGGGCTGAGATGGGGAATCGCTGAATTTTGGACTCGGCTGGTGACAAAATGTTCCAAACACACCCCATGCACAACTCCACCGGGGAAGGTGCCAGAAACGAGTTCCGTGGGTAGTTTTTACACTACCCCGGTAGGCAAGAGAAAGGCACCACAAAACTTGTTCTACCTGCTTTCTGGGCTGAGATGGGGAATCGCTGAATTTTGGACTCGGCTGGTGACAAAATGTTCCAAACACACCCCATGCACAACTCCACCGGGGAAGGTGCCAGAAACGAGTTCTGTCGGTTTTTTTACACTACCCCGGTAGGCAAGAGAAAGGCACCACAAAACTTGTTCTACCTGCTTTCTGGGCTGAGATGGGGAATCGCTGAATTTTGGACTCGGCTGGTGACAAAATGTTCCAAACACACCCCATGCACAACTCCACCGGGGAAGGTGCCAGAAACGAGTTCTGTTGGTAGTTTTTACACTACCCCGGTAGGCAGCTGAAAGGCACCACAAAACTTGTTCTACCTGCTTTCTGGGCTGAGATGGGGAATCGCTGAATTTTGGACTCGGCTGGTGACAAAATGTTCCAAACACACCCCATGCACAACTCCACCGGGGAAGGTGCCAGAAACGAGTTCTGTGGGTAGTTTTTACACTACCCCGGTAGGCAAGAGAAAGGCACCACTGGCTGAGATGGGGAATCGCTGAATTTTGGACTCGGCTGGTGACAAAATGTTCCAAACACACCCCCATGCACAACTCCACCGGGGAAGGTGCCAGAAACGAGTTCTGTCGGTTTTTTTACACTACCCCGGTAGGCAGCTGAAAGGCACCACAAAACTTGTTCTACCTGCTTTCTGGGCTGAGATGGGGAATCGCTGAATTTTGGACTCGGCTGGTGACAAAATGTTCCAAACACACCCCATGCACAACTCCACCGGGGAAGGTGCCAGAAACGAGTTCTGTTGGTAGTTTTTACACTACCCCGGTAGGCAGCTGAAAGGCACCACAAAACTTGTTCTACCTGCTTTCTGGGCTGAGATGGGGAATCGCTGAATTTTGGACTCGGCTGGTGACAAAATGTTCCAAACACACCCCATGCACAACTCCACCGGGGAAGGTGCCAGAAACGAGTTCTGTTGGTAGTTTTTACACTACCCCCGGTAGGCAAGAGAAAGGCACCCACAAAACTTGTTCTACCTGCTTTCTGGGCTGAGATGGGGAATCGCTGAATTTTGGACTCGGCTGGTGACAAAATGTTCCAAACACACCCCATGCACAACTCCACCGGGGAAGGTGCCAGAAACGAGTTCTGTTGGTAGTTTTTACACTACCCCCGGTAGGCAGCTGAAAGGCACCACAAAACTTGTTCTACCTGCTTTCTGGGCTGAGATGGGGAATCGCTGAATTTTGGACTCGGCTGGTGACAAAATGTTCCAAACACACCCCATGCACAACTCCACCGGGGAAGGTGCCAGAAACGAGTTCTGTCGGTTTTTTTACACTACCCCCGGTAGGCAAGAGAAAGGCACCACAAAACTTGTTCTACCTGCTTTCTGGGCTGAGATGGGGAATCGCTGAATTTTGGACTCGGCTGGTGACAAAATGTTCCAAACACACCCCATGCACAACTCCACCGGGGAAGGTGCCAGAAACGAGTTCTGTTGGTAGTTTTTACACTACCCCGGTAGGCAGCTGAAAGGCACCACAAAACTTGTTCTACCTGCTTTCTGGGCTGAGATGGGGAATCGCTGAATTTTGGACTCGGCTGGTGACAAAATGTTCCAAACACACCCCATGCACACCTCCACCGGGGAAGGTGCCAGAAACGAGTTCTGTTGGTAGTTTTTACACTACCCCGGTAGGCAGCTGAAAGGCACCACAAAACTTGTTCTACCTGCTTTCTGGGCTGAGATGGGGAATCGCTGGAATTTTGGACTCGGCTGGTGACAAAATGTTCCAAACACACCCCATGCACAACTCCACCGGGGAAGGTGCCAGAAACGAGTTCCGTTGGTAGTTTTTACACTACCCCGGTAGGCAGCTGAAAGGCACCACAAAACTTGTTCTACCTGCTTTCTGGGCTGAGATGGGGAATCGCTGAATTTTGGACTCGGCTGGTGACAAAATGTTCCAAACACACCCCATGCACAACTCCACCGGGGGAAGGTGCCAGAAACGAGTTCTGTTGGTAGTTTTTACACTACCCTGGTAGGCAGCTGAAAGGCACCACAAAACTTGTTCTACCTGCTTTCTGGGCTGAGATGGGGAATCGCTGAATTTTGGACTCGGCTGGTGACAAAATGATCCAAACGCACCCCATGCACAACTCCACCGGGGAAGGTGCCAGAAACGAGTTCTGTTGGTAGTTTTTACACTACCCCCGGTAGGCAGCTGAAAGGCACCACAAAACTTGTTCTACCTGCTTTCTGGGCTGAGATGGGGAATCGCTGAATTTTGGACTCGGCTGGTGACAAAATGTTCCAAACACACCCCATGCACAACTCCACCGGGGAAGGTGCCAGAAACGAGTTCTGTTGGTAGTTTTTACACTACCCCGGTAGGCAGCTGAAAGGCACCACAAAACTTGTTCTACCTGCTTTCTGGGCTGAGATGGGGAATCGCTGAATTTTGGACTCGGCTGGTGACAAAATGTTCCAAACACACCCCATGCACAACTCCACCGGGGAAGGTGCCAGAAACGAGTTCTGTTGGTAGTTTTTACACTACCCCGGTAGGCAGCTGAAAGGCACCACAAAACTTGTTCTACCTGCTTTCTGGGCTGAGATGGGGAATCGCTGAATTTTGGACTCGGCTGGTGACAAAATGTTCCAAACACACCCCATGCACAACTCCACCGGGGAAGGTGCCAGAAACGAGTTCTGTTGGTAGTTTTTACACTACCCCCCGGTAGGCAGCTGAAAGGCACCACAAAACTTGTTCTACCTGCTTTCTGGGCTGAGATGGGGAATCGCTGAATTTTCGACTCGGCTGGTGACAAAATGTTCCAAACACACCCCATGCACAACTCCACCGGGGAAGGTGCCAGAAACGAGTTCTGTTGGTAGTTTTTACACTACCCCGGTTAGGCAGCTGAAAGGCACCACAAAACTTGTTCTACCTGCTTTCTGGGCTGAGATGGGGAATCGCTGAATTTTGGACTCGGCTGCTGACAAAATGTTCCAAACACACCCCATGCACAACTCCACCGGGGAAGGTGCCAGAAACGAGTTCTGTTGGTAGTTTTTACACTACCCCCGGTAGGCAGCTGAAAGGCACCACAAAACTTGTTCTACCTGCTTTCTGGGCTGAGATGGGGAATCGCTGAATTTTGGACTCGGCTGGTGACAAAATGTTCCAAACACACCCCATGCACACCTCCACCGGGGAAGGTGCCAGAAAACGAGTTCTGTTGGTAGTTTTTACACTACCCCGGTAGGCAGCTGAAAGGCACCACAAAAGTTGTTCTACCTGCTTTCTGGGCTGAGATGGGGAATCGCTGAATTTTGGACTCGGCTGGTGACAAAATGTTCCAAACACACCCCATGCACAACTCCACCGGGGAAGGTGCCAGAAACGAGTTCTGTTGGTAGTTTTTTACACTACCCCGGTAGGCAGCTGAAAGGCACCCACAAAACTTGTTCTACCTGCTTTCTGGGCTGAGATGGGGAATCGCTGAATTTTGGACTCGGCTGCTGACAAAATGTTCCAAACACACCCCATGCACAACTCCACCGGGGAAGGTGCCAGAAACGAGTTCCGTTGGTAGTTTTTACACTACCCCGGTAGGCAGCTGAAAGGCACCACAAAACTTGTTCTACCTGCTTTCTGGGCTGAGATGGGGAATCGCTGACTTTTGGACTCGGCTGGTGACAAAATGTTCCAAACACACCCCATGCACAACTCCACCGGGGAAGGTGCCAGAAACGAGTTCTGTTGGTAGTTTTTACACTACCCCGGTAGGCAGCTGAAAGGCACCACAAAACTTGTTCTACCTGCTTTCTGGGCTGAGATGGGGAATCGCTGAATTTTGGACTCGGCTGGTGACAAAATGTTCCAAACACACCCCATGCACAACTCCACCGGGGAAGGTGCCAGAAACGAGTTCTGTTGGTAGTTTTTACACTACCCCCGGTAGGCAGCTGAAAGGCACCACAAAACTTGTTCTACCTGCTTTCTGGGCTGAGATGGGGAATCGCTGAATTTTGGACTCGGCTGGTGACAAAATGTTCCAAACACACCCCATGCACACCTCCACCGGGGAAGGTGCCAGAAACGAGTTCTGTTGGTAGTTTTTACACTACCCCCGGTAGGCAGCTGAAAGGCACCACAAAACTTGTTCTACCTGCTTTCTGGGCTGAGATGGGGAATCGCTGAATTTTGGACTCGGCTGGTGACAAAATGTTCCAAACACACCCCATGCACAACTCCACCGGGGAAGGTGCCAGAAACGAGTTCTGTTGGTAGTTTTTACAGTACCCCCGGTAGGCAGCTGAAAGGCACCACAAAACTTGTTCTACCTGCTTTCTGGGCTGAGATGGGGAATCACTGAATTTTGGACTCGGCTGGTGACAAAATGTTCCAAACACACCCCATGCACAACTCCACCGGGGGAAGGTGCCAGAAACGAGTTCCGTTGGTAGTTTTTTACAGTACCCCCCGGTAGGCAGCTGAAAGGCACCACAAAACTTGTTGTACCTGCTTTCTGGGCTGAGATGGGGGAATCGCTGAATTTTGGACTCGGCTGGTGACAAAATGTTCCAAACACACCCCATGCACAACTCCACCGGGGAAGGTGCCAGAAACGAGTTCCGTTGGTAGTTTTTACACTACCCCGGTAGGCAGCTGAAAGGCACCACAAAACTTGTTCTACCTGCTTGCTGAGATGGGGAATCGCTGAATTTTGGACTCGGCTGGTGACAAAATGTTCCAAACACACCCCCATGCACAACTCCACCGGGGAAGGTGCCAGAAACGAGTTCTGTTGGTAGTTTTTACACTACCCCGGTAGGCAGCTGAAAGGCACCACAAAACTTGTTCTACCTGCTTTCTGGGCTGAGATGGGGAATCGCTGAATTTTGGACTCGGCTGGTGACAAAATGTTCCAAACACACCCCCATGCACAACTCCACCGGAGAAGGTGCCAGAAACGAGTTCTGTTGGTAGTTTTTACACTACCCCGGTAGGCAAGAGAAAGGCACCACAAAACTTGTTCTACCTGCTTTCTGGGCTGAGATGGGGAATCGCTGAATTTTGGACTCGGCTGGTGACAAAATGTTCCAAACACACCCCATGCACAACTCCACCGGGGAAGGTGCCAGAAACGAGTTCCGTTGGTAGTTTTTACACTACCCCGGTAGGCAGCTGAAAGGCACCACAAAAACTTGTTGTACCTGCTTTCTGGGCTGAGATGGGGAATCGCTGAATTTTGGACTCGGCTGGTGACAAAATGTTCCAAACACACCCCATGCACAACTCCACCGGGGAAGGTGCCAGAAACGAGTTCTGTTGGTAGTTTTTACACTACCCCGGTAGGCAGCTGAAAGGCACCACAAAACTTGTTCTACCTGCTTTCTGGGCTGAGATGGGGAATCGCTGAATTTTGGACTCGGCTGGTGACAAAATGTTCCAAACACACCCCATGCACAACTCCACCGGGGAAGGTGCCAGAAACGAGTTCTGTTGGTAGTTTTTACACTACCCCGGTAGGCAGCTGAAAGGCACCACAAAACTTGTTGTACCTGCTTTCTGGGCTGAGATGGGGAATCGCTGAATTTTGGACTCGGCTGGTGACAAAATGTTCCAAACACACCCCATGCACAACTCCACCGGGGAAGGTGCCAGAAACGAGTTCTGTTGGTAGTTTTTTACACTACCCCGGTAGGCAGCTGAAAGGCACCACAAAACTTGTTCTACCTGCTTTCTGGGCTGAGATGGGGAATCGCTGAATTTTGGACTCGGCTGGTGACAAAATGTTCCAAACACACCCCATGCACAACTCCACCGGGGAAGGTGCCAGAAACGAGTTCTGTTGGTAGTTTTTTACACTACCCCGGTAGGCAGCTGAAAGGCACCACAAAACTTGTTCTACCTGCTTTCTGGGCTGAGATGGGGAATCGCTGAATTTTGGACTCGGCTGGTGACAAAATGTTCCAAACACACCCCATGCACAACTCCACCGGGAAGGTGCCAGAAACGAGTTCCGTGGGTAGTTTTTTACACTACCCCGGTAGGCAAGAGAAAGGCACCACAAAACTTGTTCTACCTGCTTTCTGGGCTGAGATGGGGAATCCGCTGAATTTTGGACTCGGCTGGTGACAAAATGTTCCAAACACACCCCATGCACAACTCCACCGGGGAAGGTGCCAGAAACGAGTTCTGTCGGTTTTTTTACACTACCCCGGTAGGCAAGAGAAAGGCACCACAAAACTTGTTCTACCTGCTTTCTGGGCTGAGATGGGGAATCGCTGAATTTTGGACTCGGCTGGTGACAAAATGTTCCAAACACACCCCATGCACAACTCCACCGGGGAAGGTGCCAGAAACGAGTTCTGTTGGTAGTTTTTACACTACCCCGGTAGGCAGCTGAAAGGCACCACAAAACTTGTTCTACCTGCTTTCTGGGCTGAGATGGGGAATCGCTGAATTTTGGACTCGGCTGGTGACAAAATGTTCCAAACACACCCCATGCACAACTCCACCGGGGAAGGTGCCAGAAACGAGTTCTGTGGGTAGTTTTTACACTACCCCGGTAGGCAAGAGAAAGGCACCACAAAACTTGTTCTACCTGCTTTCTGGGCTGAGATGGGGAATCGCTGAATTTTGGACTCGGCTGGTGACAAAATGTTCCAAACACACCCCATGCACAACTCCACCGGGAAGGTGCCAGAAACGAGTTCTGTCGGTTTTTTTTACACTACCCCCGGTAGGCAGCTGAAAGGCACCACAAAACTTGTTCTACCTGCTTTCTGGGCTGAGATGGGGAATCGCTGAATTTTGGACTCGGCTGGTGACAAAATGTTCCAAACACACCCCATGCACAACTCCACCGGGGAAGGTGCCAGAAACGAGTTCTGTTGGTAGTTTTTTACACTACCCCCGGTAGGCAGCTGAAAGGCACCACAAAACTTGTTCTACCTGCTTTCCTGGGCTGAGATGGGGAATCGCTGAATTTTGGACTCGGCTGGTGACAAAATGTTCCAAACACACCCCATGCACAACTCCACCGGGGAAGGTGCCAGAAACGAGTTCTGTTGGTAGTTTTTACACTACCCCGGTAGGCAAGAGAAAGGCACCACAAAACTTGTTCTACCTGCTTTCTGGGCTGAGATGGGGAATCGCTGAATTTTGGACTCGGCTGGTGACAAAATGTTCCAAACACACCCCATGCACAACTCCACCGGGGAAGGTGCCAGAAACGAGTTCTGTTGGTAGTTTTTACACTACCCCGGTAGGCAGCTGAAAGGCACCACAAAACTTGTTCTACCTGCTTTCTGGGCTGAGATGGGAATCGCTGAATTTTGGACTCGGCTGGTGACAAAATGTTCCAAACACACCCCATGCACAACTCCACCGGGGAAGGTGCCAGAAACGAGTTCTGTCGGTTTTTTTACACTACCCCGGTAGGCAAGAGAAAGGCACCACAAAACTTGTTCTACCTGCTTTCTGGGCTGAGATGGGGAATCGCTGAATTTTGGACTCGGCTGGTGACAAAATGTTCCAAACACACCCCATGCACAACTCCACCGGGGAAGGTGCCAGAAACGAGTTCTGTTGGTAGTTTTTACACTACCCCGGTAGGCACCTGAAAGGCACCACAAAACTTGTTCTACCTGCTTTCTGGGCTGAGATGGGGAATCGCTGAATTTTGGACTCGGCTGGTGACAAAATGTTCCAAACACACCCCATGCACAACTCCACCGGGGAAGGTGCCAGAAACGAGTTCTGTTGGTAGTTTTTTACACTACCCCGGTAGGCAGCTGAAAGGCACCACAAAACTTGTTGTACCTGCTTTCTGGGCTGAGATGGGGAATCGCTGAATTTTGGACTCGGCTGGTGACAAAATGTTCCAAACACACCCCATGCACAACTCCACCGGGGAAGGTGCCAGAAACGAGTTCTGTTGGTAGTTTTTACACTACCCCCGGTAGGCAGCTGAAAGGCACCATAAAAACCGGTTCTACCTGCTTTCTGGGCTGAGATGGGGAATCGCTGAATTTTGGACTCGGCTGGTGACAAAATGTTCCAAACACACCCCATGCACACCTCCACCGGGGAAGGTGCCAGAAACGAGTTCTGTTGGTAGTTTTTACACTACCCCGGTAGGCAGCTGAAAGGCACCACAAAACTTGTTCTACCTGCTTTCTGGGCTGAGATGGGGAATCGCTGAATTTTCGACTCGGCTGGTGACAAAATGTTCCAAACACACACCCCATGCACAACTCCACCGGGGAAGGTGCCAGAATCGAGTTCCGTTGGTAGTTTTTACACTACCCCGGTAGGCAAGAGAAAGGCACCACAAAACTTGTTGTACCTGCTTTCTGGGCTGAGATGGAGAATCGCTGAATTTTGGACTCGGCTGGTGACAAAATGTTCCAAACACACCCCATGCACAACTCCACCGGGGAAGGTGCCAGAAACGAGTTCTGTTGGTAGTTTTTACACTACCCCGGTAGGCAGCTGAAAGGCACCACAAAACTTGTTCTACCTGCTTTCTGGCTGAGATGGGGAATCGCTGAATTTTGGACTCGGCTGGTGACAAAATGTTCCAAACACACCCCATGCACAACTCCACCGGGGAAGGTGCCAGAAACGAGTTCCGTTGGTAGTTTTTACACTACCCCGGTAGGCAGCTGAAAGGCACCACAAAACTTGTTCTACCTGCTTTCTGGGCTGAGATGGGGAATCGCTGAATTTTTGGACTCGGCTGGTGACAAAATGTTCCAAACACACCCCATGCACAACTCCACCGGGGAAGGTGCCAGAAACGAGTTCTGTTGGTAGTTTTTACACTACCCCGGTAGGCAGCTGAAAGGCACCACAAAACTTGTTCTACCTGCTTTCTGGGCTGAGATGGGGAATCGCTGAATTTTCGACTCGGCTGGTGACAAAATGTTCCAAACACACCCCATGCACAACTCCACCGGGGAAGGTGCCAGAAACGAGTTCTGTTGGTAGTTTTTACGCTACCCCCGGTAGGCAGCTGAAAGGCACCACAAAACTTGTTCTACCTGCTTTCTGGGCTGAGATGGGGAATCGCTGAATTTTGGACTCGGCTGGTGACAAAATGTTCCAAACACACCCCATGCACAACTCCACCGGGGAAGGTGCCAGAATCGAGTTCCGTTGGTAGTTTTTACACTACCCCGGTAGGCAGCTGAAAGGCACCACAAAACTTGTTGTACCTGCTTTCTGGGCTGAGATGGGGAATCGCTGAATTTTTTGGACTCGGCTGGTGACAAAATGTTCCAAACACACCCCATGCACAACTCCACCGGGGAAGGTGCCAGAAACGAGTTCTGTTGGTAGTTTTTACACTACCCCGGTAGGCAGCTGAAAGGCACCACAAAACTTGTTCTACCTGCTTTCTGGGCTGAGATGGGGAATCGCTGAATTTTGGACTCGGCTGGTGACAAAATGTTCCAAACACACCCCATGCACAACTCCACCGGGGAAGGTGCCAGAAACGAGTTCCGTTGGTAGTTTTTACACTACCCCGGTAGGCAGCTGAAAGGCACCACAAAACTTGTTCTACCTGCTTTCTGGGCTGAGATGGGGAATCGCTGAATTTTGGACTCGGCTGGTAACAAAATGTTCCAAACACACCCCATGCACAACTCCACCGGGGAAGGTGCCAGAAACGAGTTCTGTTGGTAGTTTTTACACTACCCCGGTAGGCAGCTGAAAGGCACCACAAAACTTGTTCTACCTGCTTTCTGGGCTGAGATGGGGAATCGCTGAATTTTGGACTCGGCTGGTGACAAAATGTTCCAAACACACCCCATGCACAACTCCACCGGGGAAGGTGCCAGAAACGAGTTCTGTTGGTAGTTTTTAACACTACCCCGGTAGGCAGCTGAAAGGCACCACAAAACTTGTTCTACCTGCTTTCTGGGCTGAGATGGGGAATCGCTGAATTTTGGACTCGGCTGGTGACAAAATGTTCCAAACACACCCCATGCACAACTCCACCGGGGAAGGTGCCAGAAACGAGTTCTGTTGGTAGTTTTTACACTACCCCGGTAGGCACCTGAAAGGCACCACAAAACTTGTTCTACCTGCTTTCTGGGCTGAGATGGGGAATCGCTGAATTTTGGACTCGGCTGGTGACAAAATGTTCCAAACACACCCCATGCACAACTCCACCGGGGAAGGTGCCAGAAAGGAGTTCTGTTGGTAGTTTTTACACTACCCCGGTAGGCAGCTGAAAGGCACCACAAAACTTGTTCTACCTGCTTTCTGGGCTGAGATGGGGAATCGCTGAATTTTGGACTCGGCTGGTGACAAAATGTTCCAAACACACCCCATGCACAACTCCACCGGGGAAGGTGCCAGAAACGAGTTCTGTTGGTAGTTTTTACACTACCCCGGTAGGCAGCTGAAAGGCACCACAAAACTTGTTCTACCTGCTTTCTGGGCTGAGATGGGGAATCGCTGAATTTTGGACTCGGCTGGTGACAAAATGTTCCAAACACACCCCATGCACAACTCCACCGGGGAAGGTGCCAGAATCGAGTTCCGTTGGTAGTTTTTACACTACCCCGGTAGGCAAGAGAAAGGCACCACAAAACTTGTTGTACCTGCTTTCTGGGCTGAGATGGGGAATCGCTGAATTTTGGACTCGGCTGGTGACAAAATGTTCCAAACACACCCCATGCACAACTCCAGCGGGGAAGGTGCCAGAAACGAGTTCTGTTGGTAGTTTTTACACTACCCCGGTAGGCAGCTGAAAGGCACCACAAAACTTGTTGTACCTGCTTTCTGGGCTGAGATGGGGAATCGCTGAATTTTGGACTCGGCTGGTGACAAAATGTTCCAAACACACCCCATGCACAACTCCACCGGGGAAGGTGCCAGAAACGAGTTCTGTTGGTAGTTTTTACACTACCCCGGTAGGCACCTGAAAGGCACCACAAAACTTGTTCTACCTGCTTTCTGGGCTGAGATGGGGAATCGCTGAATTTTGGACTCGGCTGGTGGCAAAATGTTCCAAACACACCCCATGCACAACTCCACCGGGGAAGGTGCCAGAAACGAGTTCTGTTGGTAGTTTTTACACTACCCCGGTAGGCAGCTGAAAGGCACCACAAAACTTGTTCTACCTGCTTTCTGGGCTGAGATGGGGAATCGCTGAATTTTGGACTCGGCTGGTGACAAAATGTTCCAAACACACCCCATGCACAACTCCACCGGGGAAGGTGCCAGAAACGAGTTCTGTTGGTAGTTTTTACACTACCCTGGTAGGCAGCTGAAAGGCACCACAAAACTTGTTCTACCTGCTTTCTGGGCTGAGATGGGGAATCGCTGAATTTTGGACTCGGCTGGTGACAAAATGATCCAAACACACCCCATGCACAACTCCACCGGGGAAGGTGCCAGAAATGAGTTCTGTTGGTAGTTTTTACACTACCCCGGTAGGCAGCTGAAAGGCACCACAAAACTTGTTCTACCTGCTTTCTGGGCTGAGATGGGGAATCGCTGAATTTTGGACTCGGCTGGTGACAAAATGTTCCAAACACACCCCATGCACAACTCCACCGGGGAAGGTGCCAGAAACGAGTTCTGTTGGTAGTTTTTACACTACCCCGGTAGGCAAGAGAAAGGCACCACAAAACTTGTTCTACCTGCTTTCTGGGCTGAGATGGGGAATCGCTGAATTTTGGACTCGGCTGGTGACAAAATGTTCCAAACACACCCCATGCACAACTCCACCGGGGAAGGTGCCAGAAACGAGTTCCGTTGGTAGTTTTTACACTACCCCGGTAGGCAGCTGAAAGGCACCACAAAACTTGTTCTACCTGCTTTCTGGGCTGAGATGGGGAATCGCTGAATTTTGGACTCGGCTGGTGACAAAATGTTCCAAACACACCCCATGCACAACTCCACCGGGGAAGGTGCCAGAAACGAGTTCTGTTGGTAGTTTTTACACTACCCCGGTAGGCAGCTGAAAGGCACCACAAAACTTGTTCTACCTGCTTTCTGGGCTGAGATGGGGAATCGCTGAATTTTGGACTCGGCTGGTGACAAAATGTTCCAAACACACCCCATGCACAACTCCACCGGGGAAGGTGCCAGAAACGAGTTCTGTTGGTAGTTTTTACACTACCCCGGTAGGCAGCTGAAAGGCACCACAAAACTTGTTGTACCTGCTTTCTGGGCTGAGATGGGGAATCGCTGAATTTTGGACTCGGCTGGTGACAAAATGTTCCAAACACACCCCATGCACAACTCCACCGGGGAAGGTGCCAGAAACGAGTTCTGTTGGTAGTTTTTACACTACCCCGGTAGGCACCTGAAAGGCACCACAAAACTTGTTCTACCTGCTTTCTGGGCTGAGATGGGGAATCGCTGAATTTTGGACTCGGCTGGTGGCAAAATGTTCCAAACACACCCCATGCACAACTCCACCGGGGAAGGTGCCAGAAACGAGTTCTGTTGGTAGTTTTTACACTACCCCGGTAGGCAGCTGAAAGGCACCACAAAACTTGTTCTACCTGCTTTCTGGGCTGAGATGGGGAATCGCTGAATTTTGGACTCGGCTGGTGACAAAATGTTCCAAACACACCCCATGCACAACTCCACCGGGGAAGGTGCCAGAAACGAGTTCTGTTGGTAGTTTTTACACTACCCTGGTAGGCAGCTGAAAGGCACCACAAAACTTGTTCTACCTGCTTTCTGGGCTGAGATGGGGAATCAATGAATTTTGGACTCGGCTGGTGACAAAATGATCCAAACACACCCCATGCACAACTCCACCGGGGAAGGTGCCAGAAATGAGTTCTGTTGGTAGTTTTTACACTACCCCGGTAGGCAGCTGAAAGGCACCACAAAACTTGTTCTACCTGCTTTCTGGGCTGAGATGGGGAATCGCTGAATTTTGGACTCGGCTGGTGACAAAATGTTCCAAACACACCCCATGCACAACTCCACCGGGGAAGGTGCCAGAAACGAGTTCTGTTGGTAGTTTTTACACTACCCCGGTAGGCAAGAGAAAGGCACCACAAAACTTGTTCTACCTGCTTTCTGGGCTGAGATGGGGAATCGCTGAATTTTGGACTCGGCTGGTGACAAAATGTTCCAAACACACCCCATGCACAACTCCACCGGGGAAGGTGCCAGAAACGAGTTCCGTTGGTAGTTTTTACACTACCCCGGTAGGCAGCTGAAAGGCACCACAAAACTTGTTCTACCTGCTTTCTGGGCTGAGATGGGGAATCGCTGAATTTTGGACTCGGCTGGTGACAAAATGTTCCAAACACACCCCATGCACAACTCCACCGGGGAAGGTGCCAGAAACGAGTTCTGTTGGTAGTTTTTACACTACCCCGGTAGGCAGCTGAAAGGCACCACAAAACTTGTTCTACCTGCTTTCTGGGCTGAGATGGGGAATCGCTGAATTTTGGACTCGGCTGGTGACAAAATGTTCCAAACACACCCCATGCACAACTCCACCGGGGAAGGTGCCAGAAACGAGTTCTGTTGGTAGTTTTTACACTACCCCGGTAGGCAGCTGAAAGGCACCACAAAACTTGTTCTACCTGCTTTCTGGGCTGAGATGGGGAATCGCTGAATTTTGGACTCGGCTGGTGACAAAATGTTCCAAACACACCCCATGCACACCTCCACCGGGGAAGGTGCCAGAAACGAGTTCTGTTGGTAGTTTTTACACTACCCCGGTAGGCAGCTGAAAGGCACCACAAAACTTGTTCTACCTGCTTTCTGGGCTGAGATGGGGAATCGCTGAATTTTGGACTCGGCTGCTGACAAAATGTTCCAAACACACCCCATGCACAACTCCACCGGGGAAGGTGCCAGAAACGAGTTCTGTTGGTAGTTTTTACACTACCCCGGTAGGCAGCTGAAAGGCACCACAAAACTTGTTCTACCTGCTTTCTGGGCTGAGATGGGGAATCGCTGAATTTTGGACTCGGCTGGTGACAAAATGTTCCAAACACACCCCATGCACAACTCCACCGGGGAAGGTGCCAGAATCGAGTTCCGTTGGTAGTTTTTACACTACCCCGGTAGGCAGCTGAAAGGCACCACAAAACTTGTTCTACCTGCTTTCTGGGCTGAGATGGGGAATCGCTGAATTTTGGACTCGGCTGGTGACAAAATGTTCCAAACACACCCCATGCACAACTCCACCGGGGAAGGTGCCAGAAACGAGTTCTGTTGGTAGTTTTTACACTACCCCGGTAGGCAGCTGAAAGGCACCACAAAACTTGTTCTACCTGCTTTCTGGGCTGAGATGGGGAATCGCTGAATTTTGGACTCGGCTGGTGACAAAATGTTCCAAACACACCCCATGCACAACTCCACCGGGGAAGGTGCCAGAAACGAGTTCTGTTGGTAGTTTTTACACTACCCTGGTAGGCAGCTGAAAGGCACCACAAAACTTGTTCTACCTGCTTTCTGGGCTGAGATGGGGAATCGCTGAATTTTGGACTCGGCTGGTGACAAAATGATCCAAACACACCCCATGCACAACTCCACCGGGGAAGGTGCCAGAAACGAGTTCTGTTGGTAGTTTTTTACACTACCCCGGTAGGCAGCTGAAAGGCACCACAAAACTTGTTCTACCTGCTTTCTGGGCTGAGATGGGGAATCGCTGAATTTTGGACTCGGCTGGTGACAAAATGTTCCAAACACACCCCATGCACAACTCCACCGGGGAAGGTGCCAGAAAGGAGTTCTGTTGGTAGTTTTTACACTACCCCGGTAGGCACCTGAAAGGCACCACAAAACTTGTTCTACCTGCTTTCTGGGCTGAGATGGGGAATCGCTGAATTTTGGACTCGGCTGGTGACAAAATGTTCCAAACACACCCCATGCACAACTCCACCGGGGAAGGTGCCAGAAACGAGTTCCGTTGGTAGTTTTTACACTACCCCGGTAGGCAGCTGAAAGGCACCACAAAACTTGTTCTACCTGCTTTCTGGGCTGAGATGGGGAATCGCTGAATTTTGGACTCGGCTGGTGACAAAATGTTCCAAACACACCCCATGCACAACTCCACCGGGGAAGGTGCCAGAAACGAGTTCTGTTGGTAGTTTTTACACTACCCCGGTAGGCAGCTGAAAGGCACCACAAAACTTGTTCTACCTGCTTTCTGGGCTGAGATGGGGAATCGCTGAATTTTGGACTCGGCTGGTGACAAAATGTTCCAAACACACCCCATGCACAACTCCACCGGGGAAGGTGCCAGAAACGAGTTCTGTTGGTAGTTTTTACACTACCCCGGTAGGCAGCTGAAAGGCACCACAAAACTTGTTCTACCTGCTTTCTGGGCTGAGATGGGGAATCGCTGAATTTTGGACTCGGCTGGTGACAAAATGATCCAAACACACCCCATGCACAACTCCACCGGGGAAGGTGCCAGAAACGAGTTCTGTTGGTAGTTTTTACACTACCCCGGTAGGCAGCTGAAAGGCACCACAAAACTTGTTCTACCTGCTTTCTGGGCTGAGATGGGGAATCGCTGAATTTTGGACTCGGCTGGTGACAAAATGTTCCAAACACACCCCATGCACACCTCCACCGGGGAAGGTGCCAGAAAGGAGTTCTGTTGGTAGTTTTTACACTACCCCGGTAGGCAGCTGAAAGGCACCACAAAACTTGTTCTACCTGCTTTCTGGGCTGAGATGGGGAATCGCTGAATTTTGGACTCGGCTGGTGACAAAATGTTCCAAACACACCCCATGCACAACTCCACCGGGGAAGGTGCCAGAAACGAGTTCTGTTGGTAGTTTTTACACTACCCCGGTAGGCAGCTGAAAGGCACCACAAAACTTGTTCTACCTGCTTTCTGGGCTGAGATGGGGAATCGCTGAATTTTGGACTCGGCTGGTGACAAAATGTTCCAAACACACCCCATGCACAACTCCACCGGGGAAGGTGCCAGAAACGAGTTCCGTTGGTAGTTTTTACACTACCCCGGTAGGCAGCTGAAAGGCACCACAAAACTTGTTCTACCTGCTTTCTGGGCTGAGATGGGGAATCGCTGAATTTTGGACTCGGCTGGTAACAAAATGTTCCAAACACACCCCATGCACAACTCCACCGGGGAAGGTGCCAGAAACGAGTTCTGTTGGTAGTTTTTACACTACCCCGGTAGGCAGCTGAAAGGCACCACAAAACTTGTTCTACCTGCTTTCTGGGCTGAGATGGGGAATCGCTGAATTTTGGACTCGGCTGGTGACAAAATGTTCCAAACACACCCCATGCACAACTCCACCGGGGAAGGTGCCAGAAACGAGTTCTGTTGGTAGTTTTTACACTACCCCGGTAGGCAGCTGAAAGGCACCACAAAACTTGTTCTACCTGCTTTCTGGGCTGAGATGGGGAATCGCTGAATTTTGGACTCGGCTGGTGACAAAATGTTCCAAACGCACCCCATGCACAACTCCACCGGGGAAGGTGCCAGAAACGAGTTCCATTGGTAGTTTTTACACTACCCCGGTAGGCAGCTGAAAGGCACCACAAAACTTGTTCTACCTGCTTTCTGGGCTGAGATGGGGAATCGCTGAATTTTGGACTCGGCTGGTGACAAAATGTTCCAAACACACCCCATGCACAACTCCACCGGGGAAGGTGCCAGAAACGAGTTCTGTTGGTAGTTTTTACACTACCCTGGTAGGCAGCTGAAAGGCACCACAAAACTTGTTCTACCTGCTTTCTGGGCTGAGATGGGGAATCGCTGAATTTTGGACTCGGCTGGTGACAAAATGATCCAAACGCACCCCATGCACAACTCCACCGGGGAAGGTGCCAGAAACGAGTTCTGTTGGTAGTTTTTACACTACCCCGGTAGGCAGCTGAAAGGCACCACAAAACTTGTTCTACCTGCTTTCTGGGCTGAGATGGGGAATCGCTGAATTTTGGACTCGGCTGGTGACAAAATGTTCCAAACACACCCCATGCACAACTCCACCGGGGAAGGTGCCAGAAACGAGTTCTGTTGGTAGTTTTTACACTACCCCGGTAGGCAGCTGAAAGGCACCACAAAACTTGTTCTACCTGCTTTCTGGGCTGAGATGGGGAATCGCTGAATTTTGGACTCGGCTGCTGACAAAATGTTCCAAACACACCCCATGCACAACTCCACCGGGGAAGGTGCCAGAAACGAGTTCTGTTGGTAGTTTTTACACTACCCCGGTAGGCAGCTGAAAGGCACCACAAAACTTGTTCTACCTGCTTTCTGGGCTGAGATGGGGAATCGCTGAATTTTGGACTCGGCTGGTGACAAAATGTTCCAAACACACCCCATGCACAACTCCACCGGGGAAGGTGCCAGAAACGAGTTCTGTTGGTAGTTTTTACACTACCCCGGTAGGCAGCTGAAAGGCACCACAAAACTTGTTCTACCTGCTTTCTGGGCTGAGATGGGGAATCGCTGAATTTTGGACTCGGCTGGTGACAAAATGTTCCAAACACACCCCATGCACAACTCCACCGGGGAAGGTGCCAGAAACGAGTTCTGTTGGTAGTTTTTACACTACCCCGGTAGGCAGCTGAAAGGCACCACAAAACTTGTTCTACCTGCTTTCTGGGCTGAGATGGGGAATCGCTGAATTTTGGACTCGGCTGGTGACAAAATGTTCCAAACACACCCCATGCACACCTCCACCGGGGAAGGTGCCAGAAACGAGTTCTGTTGGTAGTTTTTACACTACCCCGGTAGGCAGCTGAAAGGCACCACAAAACTTGTTCTACCTGCTTTCTGGGCTGAGATGGGGAATCGCTGAATTTTGGACTCGGCTGGTGACAAAATGTTCCAAACACACCCCATGCACAACTCCACCGGGGAAGGTGCCAGAAACGAGTTCCGTTGGTAGTTTTTACACTACCCCGGTAGGCAGCTGAAAGGCACCACAAAACTTGTTCTACCTGCTTTCTGGGCTGAGATGGGGAATCGCTGAATTTTGGACTCGGCCGGTGACAAAATGTTCCAAACACACCCCATGCACAACTCCACCGGGGAAGGTGCCAGAAACGAGTTCTGTTGGTAGTTTTTACACTACCCCGGTAGGCAGCTGAAAGGCACCACAAAACTTGTTCTACCTGCTTTCTGGGCTGAGATGGGGAATCGCTGAATTTTGGACTCGGCTGGTGACAAAATGTTCCAAACACACCCCATGCACAACTCCACCGGGGAAGGTGCCAGAAACGAGTTCTGTTGGTAGTTTTTACACTACCCCGGTAGGCAGCTGAAAGGCACCACAAAACTTGTTCTACCTGCTTTCTGGGCTGAGATGGGGAATCGCTGAATTTTGGACTCGGCTGGTGACAAAATGTTCCAAACACACCCCATGCACAACTCCACCGGGGAAGGTGCCAGAAAGGAGTTCTGTTGGTAGTTTTTACACTACCCCGGTAGGCAGCTGAAAGGCACCACAAAACTTGTTCTACCTGCTTTCTGGGCTGAGATGGGGAATCGCTGAATTTTGGACTCGGCTGGTGACAAAATGTTCCAAACACACCCCATGCACAACTCCACCGGGGAAGGTGCCAGAAACGAGTTCTGTTGGTAGTTTTTACACTACCCCGGTAGGCAGCTGAAAGGCACCACAAAACTTGTTCTACCTGCTTTCTGGGCTGAGATGGGGAATCGCTGAATTTTGGACTCGGCTGGTGACAAAATGTTCCAAACACACCCCATGCACAACTCCACCGGGGAAGGTGCCAGAAACGAGTTCTGTTGGTAGTTTTTACACTACCCCGGTAGGCAGCTGAAAGGCACCACAAAACTTGTTCTACCTGCTTTCTGGGCTGAGATGGGGAATCGCTGAATTTTGGACTCGGCTGGTAACAAAATGTTCCAAACACACCCCATGCACAACTCCACCGGGGAAGGTGCCAGAAACGAGTTCTGTTGGTAGTTTTTACACTACCCCGGTAGGCAGCTGAAAGGCACCACAAAACTTGTTCTACCTGCTTTCTGGGCTGAGATGGGGAATCGCTGAATTTTGGACTCGGCTGGTGACAAAATGTTCCAAACACACCCCATGCACAACTCCACCGGGGAAGGTGCCAGAAACGAGTTCTGTTGGTAGTTTTTACACTACCCCGGTAGGCAGCTGAAAGGCACCACAAAACTTGTTCTACCTGCTTTCTGGGCTGAGATGGGGAATCGCTGAATTTTGGACTCGGCTGGTGACAAAATGTTCCAAACGCACCCCATGCACAACTCCACCGGGGAAGGTGCCAGAAACGAGTTCCGTTGGTAGTTTTTACACTACCCCGGTAGGCAGCTGAAAGGCACCACAAAACTTGTTCTACCTGCTTTCTGGGCTGAGATGGGGAATCGCTGAATTTTGGACTCGGCTGGTGACAAAATGTTCCAAACACACCCCATGCACAACTCCACCGGGGAAGGTGCCAGAAACGAGTTCTGTTGGTAGTTTTTACACTACCCTGGTAGGCAGCTGAAAGGCACCACAAAACTTGTTCTACCTGCTTTCTGGGCTGAGATGGGGAATCGCTGAATTTTGGACTCGGCTGGTGACAAAATGATCCAAACGCACCCCATGCACAACTCCACCGGGGAAGGTGCCAGAAACGAGTTCTGTTGGTAGTTTTTACACTACCCCGGTAGGCAGCTGAAAGGCACCACAAAACTTGTTCTACCTGCTTTCTGGGCTGAGATGGGGAATCGCTGAATTTTGGACTCGGCTGGTGACAAAATGTTCCAAACACACCCCATGCACAACTCCACCGGGGAAGGTGCCAGAAACGAGTTCTGTTGGTAGTTTTTACACTACCCCGGTAGGCAGCTGAAAGGCACCACAAAACTTGTTCTACCTGCTTTCTGGGCTGAGATGGGGAATCGCTGAATTTTGGACTCGGCTGCTGACAAAATGTTCCAAACACACCCCATGCACAACTCCACCGGGGAAGGTGCCAGAAACGAGTTCTGTTGGTAGTTTTTACACTACCCCGGTAGGCAGCTGAAAGGCACCACAAAACTTGTTCTACCTGCTTTCTGGGCTGAGATGGGGAATCGCTGAATTTTGGACTCGGCTGGTGACAAAATGTTCCAAACACACCCCATGCACAACTCCACCGGGGAAGGTGCCAGAAACGAGTTCTGTTGGTAGTTTTTACACTACCCCGGTAGGCAGCTGAAAGGCACCACAAAACTTGTTCTACCTGCTTTCTGGGCTGAGATGGGGAATCGCTGAATTTTGGACTCGGCTGGTGACAAAATGTTCCAAACACACCCCATGCACAACTCCACCGGGGAAGGTGCCAGAAACGAGTTCTGTTGGTAGTTTTTACACTACCCCGGTAGGCAGCTGAAAGGCACCACAAAACTTGTTCTACCTGCTTTCTGGGCTGAGATGGGGAATCGCTGAATTTTGGACTCGGCTGGTGACAAAATGTTCCAAACACACCCCATGCACACCTCCACCGGGGAAGGTGCCAGAAACGAGTTCTGTTGGTAGTTTTTACACTACCCCGGTAGGCAGCTGAAAGGCACCACAAAACTTGTTCTACCTGCTTTCTGGGCTGAGATGGGGAATCGCTGAATTTTGGACTCGGCTGGTGACAAAATGTTCCAAACACACCCCATGCACAACTCCACCGGGGAAGGTGCCAGAAACGAGTTCCGTTGGTAGTTTTTACACTACCCCGGTAGGCAGCTGAAAGGCACCACAAAACTTGTTCTACCTGCTTTCTGGGCTGAGATGGGGAATCGCTGAATTTTGGACTCGGCTGGTGACAAAATGTTCCAAACACACCCCATGCACAACTCCACCGGGGAAGGTGCCAGAAACGAGTTCTGTTGGTAGTTTTTACACTACCCCGGTAGGCAGCTGAAAGGCACCACAAAACTTGTTCTACCTGCTTTCTGGGCTGAGATGGGGAATCGCTGAATTTTGGACTCGGCTGGTGACAAAATGTTCCAAACACACCCCATGCACAACTCCACCGGGGAAGGTGCCAGAAATGAGTTCTGTTGGTAGTTTTTACACTACCCCGGTAGGCAGCTGAAAGGCACCACAAAACTTGTTCTACCTGCTTTCTGGGCTGAGATGGGGAATCGCTGAATTTTGGACTCGGCTGGTGACAAAATGTTCCAAACACACCCCATGCACAACTCCACCGGGGAAGGTGCCAGAAACGAGTTCCGTTGGTAGTTTTTACACTACCCCGGTAGGCAGCTGAAAGGCACCACAAAACTTGTTCTACCTGCTTTCTGGGCTGAGATGGGGAATCGCTGAATTTTGGACTCGGCTGGTGACAAAATGTTCCAAACACACCCCATGCACAACTCCACCGGGGAAGGTGCCAGAAACGAGTTCCGTTGGTAGTTTTTACACTACCCCGGTAGGCAGCTGAAAGGCACCACAAAACTTGTTCTACCTGCTTTCTGGGCTGAGATGGGGAATCGCTGAATTTTGGACTCGGCTGGTGACAAAATGTTCCAAACACACCCCATGCACAACTCCACCGGGGAAGGTGCCAGAAACGAGTTCTGTTGGTAGTTTTTACACTACCCCGGTAGGCAGCTGAAAGGCACCACAAAACTTGTTCTACCTGCTTTCTGGGCTGAGATGGGGAATCGCTGAATTTTGGACTCGGCTGGTGACAAAATGTTCCAAACACACCCCATGCACAACTCCACCGGAGAAGGTGCCAGAAACGAGTTCTGTTGGTAGTTTTTACACTACCCCGGTAGGCAAGAGAAAGGCACCACAAAACTTGTTCTACCTGCTTTCTGGGCTGAGATGGGGAATCGCTGAATTTTGGACTCGGCTGGTGACAAAATGTTCCAAACACACCCCATGCACAACTCCACCGGGGAAGGTGCCAGAAACGAGTTCCGTTGGTAGTTTTTACACTACCCCGGTAGGCAGCTGAAAGGCACCACAAAACTTGTTCTACCTGCTTTCTGGGCTGAGATGGGGAATCGCTGAATTTTGGACTCGGCTGGTGACAAAATGTTCCAAACACACCCCATGCACAACTCCACCGGGGAAGGTGCCAGAAACGAGTTCCGTTGGTAGTTTTTACACTACCCCGGTAGGCAGCTGAAAGGCACCACAAAACTTGTTCTACCTGCTTTCTGGGCTGAGATGGGGAATCGCTGAATTTTGGACTCGGCTGGTGACAAAATGTTCCAAACACACCCCATGCACAACTCCACCGGGGAAGGTGCCAGAAACGAGTTCCGTTGGTAGTTTTTACACTACCCCGGTAGGCAGCTGAAAGGCACCACAAAACTTGTTCTACCTGCTTTCTGGGCTGAGATGGGGAATCGCTGAATTTTGGACTCGGCTGGTGACAAAATGTTCCAAACACACCCCATGCACAACTCCACCGGGGAAGGTGCCAGAAACGAGTTCTGTTGGTAGTTTTTACACTACCCCGGTAGGCAGCTGAAAGGCACCACAAAACTTGTTCTACCTGCTTTCTGGGCTGAGATGGGGAATCGCTGAATTTTGGACTCGGCTGGTGACAAAATGTTCCAAACACACCCCATGCACAACTCCACCGGGGAAGGTGCCAGAAACGAGTTCTGTTGGTAGTTTTTACACTACCCCGGTAGGCAGCTGAAAGGCACCACAAAACTTGTTCTACCTGCTTTCTGGGCTGAGATGGGGAATCGCTGAATTTTGGACTCGGCTGGTGACAAAATGTTCCAAACACACCCCATGCACACCTCCACCGGGGAAGGTGCCAGAAACGAGTTCTGTTGGTAGTTTTTACACTACCCCGGTAGGCAGCTGAAAGGCACCACAAAACTTGTTCTACCTGCTTTCTGGGCTGAGATGGGGAATCGCTGAATTTTGGACTCGGCTGGTGACAAAATGTTCCAAACACACCCCATGCACAACTCCACCGGGGAAGGTGCCAGAAACGAGTTCTGTTGGTAGTTTTTACACTACCCCGGTAGGCAGCTGAAAGGCACCACAAAACTTGTTCTACCTGCTTTCTGGGCTGAGATGGGGAATCGCTGAATTTTGGACTCGGCTGGTGACAAAATGTTCCAAACACACCCCATGCACAACTCCACCGGGGAAGGTGCCAGAAACGAGTTCCGTTGGTAGTTTTTACACTACCCCGGTAGGCAGCTGAAAGGCACCACAAAACTTGTTCTACCTGCTTTCTGGGCTGAGATGGGGAATCGCTGAATTTTGGACTCGGCTGGTGACAAAATGTTCCAAACACACCCCATGCACAACTCCACCGGGGAAGGTGCCAGAAACGAGTTCCGTTGGTAGTTTTTACACTACCCCGGTAGGCAGCTGAAAGGCACCACAAAACTTGTTCTACCTGCTTTCTGGGCTGAGATGGGGAATCGCTGAATTTTGGACTCGGCTGGTGACAAAATGTTCCAAACACACCCCATGCACAACTCCACCGGGGAAGGTGCCAGAAACGAGTTCTGTTGGTAGTTTTTACACTACCCCGGTAGGCAGCTGAAAGGCACCACAAAACTTGTTCTACCTGCTTTCTGGGCTGAGATGGGGAATCGCTGAATTTTGGACTCGGCTGGTGACAAAATGTTCCAAACACACCCCATGCACAACTCCACCGGGGAAGGTGCCAGAAACGAGTTCCGTTGGTAGTTTTTACACTACCCCGGTAGGCAGCTGAAAGGCACCACAAAACTTGTTCTACCTGCTTTCTGGGCTGAGATGGGGAATCGCTGAATTTTGGACTCGGCTGGTGACAAAATGTTCCAAACACACCCCATGCACAACTCCACTGGGGAAGGTGCCAGAAACGAGTTCTGTTGGTAGTTTTTACACTACCCCGGTAGGCAGCTGAAAGGCACCACAAAACTTGTTCTACCTGCTTTCTGGGCTGAGATGGGGAATCGCTGAATTTTGGACTCGGCTGGTGACAAAATGTTCCAAACACACCCCATGCACAACTCCACCGGGGAAGGTGCCAGAAACGAGTTCTGTTGGTAGTTTTTACACTACCCCGGTAGGCAGCTGAAAGGCACCACAAAACTTGTTCTACCTGCTTTCTGGGCTGAGATGGGGAATCGCTGAATTTTGGACTCGGCTGGTGACAAAATGTTCCAAACACACCCCATGCACAACTCCACCGGGGAAGGTGCCAGAAACGAGTTCTGTTGGTAGTTTTTACACTACCCCGGTAGGCAGCTGAAAGGCACCACAAAACTTGTTCTACCTGCTTTCTGGGCTGAGATGGGGAATCGCTGAATTTTGGACTCGGCTGGTGACAAAATGTTCCAAACACACCCCATGCACAACTCCACGGGGAAGGTGCCAGAAACGAGTTCTGTTGGTAGTTTTTACACTACCCCGGTAGGCAGCTGAAAGGCACCACAAAACTTGTTCTACCTGCTTTCTGGGCTGAGATGGGGAATCGCTGAATTTTGGACTCGGCTGGTGACAAAATGTTCCAAACACACCCCATGCACAACTCCACCGGGGAAGGTGCCAGAAACGAGTTCTGTTGGTAGTTTTTACACTACCCCGGTAGGCAGCTGAAAGGCACCACAAAACTTGTTCTACCTGCTTTCTGGGCTGAGATGGGGAATCGCTGAATTTTGGACTCGGCTGGTGACAAAATGTTCCAAACACACCCCATGCACAACTCCACCGGGGAAGGTGCCAGAAACGAGTTCTGTTGGTAGTTTTTACACTACCCCGGTAGGCAGCTGAAAGGCACCACAAAACTTGTTCTACCTGCTTTCTGGGCTGAGATGGGGAATCGCTGAATTTTGGACTCGGCTGGTGACAAAATGTTCCAAACACACCCCATGCACACCTCCACCGGGGAAGGTGCCAGAAACGAGTTCTGTTGGTAGTTTTTACACTACCCCGGTAGGCAGCTGAAAGGCACCACAAAACTTGTTCTACCTGCTTTCTGGGCTGAGATGGGGAATCGCTGAATTTTGGACTCGGCTGGTGACAAAATGTTCCAAACACACCCCATGCACAACTCCACCGGGGAAGGTGCCAGAAACGAGTTCCGTTGGTAGTTTTTACACTACCCCGGTAGGCAGCTGAAAGGCACCACAAAACTTGTTCTACCTGCTTTCTGGGCTGAGATGGGGAATCGCTGAATTTTGGACTCGGCTGGTGACAAAATGTTCCAAACACACCCCATGCACACCTCCACCGGGGAAGGTGCCAGAAAGGAGTTCTGTTGGTAGTTTTTACACTACCCCGGTAGGCAGCTGAAAGGCACCACAAAACTTGTTCTACCTGCTTTCTGGGCTGAGATGGGGAATCGCTGAATTTTGGACTCGGCTGGTGACAAAATGTTCCAAACACACCCCATGCACAACTCCACCGGGGAAGGTGCCAGAAACGAGTTCTGTTGGTAGTTTTTACACTACCCCGGTAGGCAGCTGAAAGGCACCACAAAACTTGTTCTACCTGCTTTCTGGGCTGAGATGGGGAATCGCTGAATTTTGGACTCGGCTGGTGACAAAATGTTCCAAACACACCCCATGCACAACTCCACCGGGGAAGGTGCCAGAAACGAGTTCTGTTGGTAGTTTTTACACTACCCCCGGTAGGCAGCTGAAAGGCACCACAAAACTTGTTCTACCTGCTTTCTGGGCTGAGATGGGGAATCGCTGAATTTTGGACTCGGCTGGTGACAAAATGTTCCAAACACACCCCATGCACAACTCCACCGGGGAAGGTGCCAGAAACGAGTTCTGTTGGTAGTTTTTACACTACCCCGGTAGGCAGCTGAAGGCACCACAAAACTTGTTCTACCTGCTTTCTGGGCTGAGATGGGGAATCGCTGAATTTTGGACTCGGCTGGTGACAAAATGTTCCAAACACACCCCATGCACAACTCCACCGGGGAAGGTGCCAGAAACGAGTTCCGTTGGTAGTTTTTACACTACCCGGTAGGCAGCTGAAAGGCACCACAAAACTTGTTCTACCTGCTTTCTGGGCTGAGATGGGGAATCGCTGAATTTTGGACTCGGCTGGTGACAAAATGTTCCAAACACACCCCATGCACAACTCCACCGGGGAAGGTGCCAGAAACGAGTTCTGTTGGTAGTTTTTACACTACCCCGGTAGGCAGCTGAAAGGCACCACAAAACTTGTTCTACCTGCTTTCTGGGCTGAGATGGGGAATCGCTGAATTTTGGACTCGGCTGGTGACAAAATGTTCCAAACACACCCCATGCACAACTCCACCGGGGAAGGTGCCAGAAACGAGTTCCGTTGGTAGTTTTTACACTACCCCGGTAGGCAGCTGAAAGGCACCACAAAACTTGTTCTACCTGCTTTCTGGGCTGAGATGGGGAATCGCTGAATTTTGGACTCGGCTGGTGACAAAATGTTCCAAACACACCCCATGCACAACTCCACTGGGGAAGGTGCCAGAAACGAGTTCTGTTGGTAGTTTTTACACTACCCCGGTAGGCAGCTGAAAGGCACCACAAAACTTGTTCTACCTGCTTTCTGGGCTGAGATGGGGAATCGCTGAATTTTGGACTCGGCTGGTGACAAAATGTTCCAAACACACCCCATGCACAACTCCACCGGGGAAGGTGCCAGAAACGAGTTCTGTTGGTAGTTTTTACACTACCCCGGTAGGCAGCTGAAAGGCACCACAAAACTTGTTCTACCTGCTTTCTGGGCTGAGATGGGGAATCGCTGAATTTTGGACTCGGCTGGTGACAAAATGTTCCAAACACACCCCATGCACAACTCCACCGGGGAAGGTGCCAGAAACGAGTTCTGTTGGTAGTTTTTACACTACCCCGGTAGGCAGCTGAAAGGCACCACAAAACTTGTTCTACCTGCTTTCTGGGCTGAGATGGGGAATCGCTGAATTTTGGACTCGGCTGGTGACAAAATGTTCCAAACACACCCCATGCACAACTCCACCGGGGAAGGTGCCAGAAACGAGTTCTGTTGGTAGTTTTTACACTACCCCGGTAGGCAGCTGAAAGGCACCACAAAACTTGTTCTACCTGCTTTCTGGGCTGAGATGGGGAATCGCTGAATTTTGGACTCGGCTGGTGACAAAATGTTCCAAACACACCCCATGCACAACTCCACCGGGGAAGGTGCCAGAAACGAGTTCTGTTGGTAGTTTTTACACTACCCCGGTAGGCAGCTGAAAGGCACCACAAAACTTGTTCTACCTGCTTTCTGGGCTGAGATGGGGAATCGCTGAATTTTGGACTCGGCTGGTGACAAAATGTTCCAAACACACCCCATGCACAACTCCACCGGGGAAGGTGCCAGAAACGAGTTCTGTTGGTAGTTTTTACACTACCCCGGTAGGCAGCTGAAAGGCACCACAAAACTTGTTCTACCTGCTTTCTGGGCTGAGATGGGGAATCGCTGAATTTTGGACTCGGCTGGTGACAAAATGTTCCAAACACACCCCATGCACACCTCCACCGGGGAAGGTGCCAGAAACGAGTTCTGTTGGTAGTTTTTACACTACCCCGGTAGGCAGCTGAAAGGCACCACAAAACTTGTTCTACCTGCTTTCTGGGCTGAGATGGGGAATCGCTGAATTTTGGACTCGGCTGGTGACAAAATGTTCCAAACACACCCCATGCACAACTCCACCGGGGAAGGTGCCAGAAACGAGTTCCGTTGGTAGTTTTTACACTACCCCGGTAGGCAGCTGAAAGGCACCACAAAACTTGTTCTACCTGCTTTCTGGGCTGAGATGGGGAATCGCTGAATTTTGGACTCGGCTGGTGACAAAATGTTCCAAACACACCCCATGCACACCTCCACCGGGGAAGGTGCCAGAAAGGAGTTCTGTTGGTAGTTTTTACACTACCCCGGTAGGCAGCTGAAAGGCACCACAAAACTTGTTCTACCTGCTTTCTGGGCTGAGATGGGGAATCGCTGAATTTTGGACTCGGCTGGTGACAAAATGTTCCAAACACACCCCATGCACAACTCCACCGGGGAAGGTGCCAGAAACGAGTTCTGTTGGTAGTTTTTACACTACCCCGGTAGGCAGCTGAAAGGCACCACAAAACTTGTTCTACCTGCTTTCTGGGCTGAGATGGGGAATCGCTGAATTTTGGACTCGGCTGGTGACAAAATGTTCCAAACACACCCCATGCACAACTCCACCGGGGAAGGTGCCAGAAACGAGTTCCGTTGGTAGTTTTTACACTACCCCGGTAGGCAGCTGAAAGGCACCACAAAACTTGTTCTACCTGCTTTCTGGGCTGAGATGGGGAATCGCTGAATTTTGGACTCGGCTGGTGACAAAATGTTCCAAACACACCCCATGCACAACTCCACCGGGGAAGGTGCCAGAAACGAGTTCTGTTGGTAGTTTTTACACTACCCCGGTAGGCAGCTGAAAGGCACCACAAAACTTGTTCTACCTGCTTTCTGGGCTGAGATGGGGAATCGCTGAATTTTGGACTCGGCTGGTGACAAAATGTTCCAAACACACCCCATGCACAACTCCACCGGGGAAGGTGCCAGAAACGAGTTCTGTTGGTAGTTTTTACACTACCCCGGTAGGCAGCTGAAAGGCACCACAAAACTTGTTCTACCTGCTTTCTGGGCTGAGATGGGGAATCGCTGAATTTTGGACTCGGCTGGTGACAAAATGTTCCAAACACACCCCATGCACAACTCCACCGGGGAAGGTGCCAGAAACGAGTTCCGTTGGTAGTTTTTACACTACCCCGGTAGGCAGCTGAAAGGCACCACAAAACTTGTTCTACCTGCTTTCTGGGCTGAGATGGGGAATCGCTGAATTTTGGACTCGGCTGGTGACAAAATGTTCCAAACACACCCCATGCACAACTCCACCGGGGAAGGTGCCAGAAACGAGTTCCGTTGGTAGTTTTTACACTACCCCGGTAGGCAGCTGAAAGGCACCACAAAACTTGTTCTACCTGCTTTCTGGGCTGAGATGGGGAATCGCTGAATTTTGGACTCGGCTGGTGACAAAATGTTCCAAACACACCCCATGCACAACTCCACCGGGGAAGGTGCCAGAAACGAGTTCTGTTGGTAGTTTTTACACTACCCCGGTAGGCAGCTGAAAGGCACCACAAAACTTGTTCTACCTGCTTTCTGGGCTGAGATGGGGAATCGCTGAATTTTGGACTCGGCTGGTGACAAAATGTTCCAAACACACCCCATGCACAACTCCACCGGGGAAGGTGCCAGAAACGAGTTCTGTTGGTAGTTTTTACACTACCCCGGTAGGCAGCTGAAAGGCACCACAAAACTTGTTCTACCTGTTTTCTGGGCTGAGATGGGGAATCGCTGAATTTTGGACTCGGCTGGTGACAAAATGTTCCAAACACACCCCATGCACAACTCCACCGGGGAAGGTGCCAGAAACGAGTTCCGTTGGTAGTTTTTACACTACCCCGGTAGGCAGCTGAAAGGCACCACAAAACTTGTTCTACCTGCTTTCTGGGCTGAGATGGGGAATCGCTGAATTTTGGACTCGGCTGGTGACAAAATGTTCCAAACACACCCCATGCACAACTCCACCGGGGAAGGTGCCAGAAACGAGTTCTGTTGGTAGTTTTTACACTACCCCGGTAGGCAGCTGAAAGGCACCACAAAACTTGTTCTACCTGCTTTCTGGGCTGAGATGGGGAATCGCTGAATTTTGGACTCGGCTGGTGACAAAATGTTCCAAACACACCCCATGCACAACTCCACCGGGGAAGGTGCCAGAAACGAGTTCTGTTGGTAGTTTTTACACTACCCCGGTAGGCAGCTGAAAGGCACCACAAAACTTGTTCTACCTGCTTTCTGGGCTGAGATGGGGAATCGCTGAATTTTGGACTCGGCTGGTGACAAAATGTTCCAAACACACCCCATGCACAACTCCACCGGGGAAGGTGCCAGAAACGAGTTCTGTTGGTAGTTTTTACACTACCCCGGTAGGCAGCTGAAAGGCACCACAAAACTTGTTCTACCTGCTTTCTGGGCTGAGATGGGGAATCGCTGAATTTTCGACTCGGCTGGTGACAAAATGTTCCAAACACACCCCATGCACAACTCCACCGGGGAAGGTGCCAGAAACGAGTTCTGTTGGTAGTTTTTACACTACCCCGGTAGGCAGCTGAAAGGCACCACAAAACTTGTTCTACCTGCTTTCTGGGCTGAGATGGGGAATCGCTGAATTTTGGACTCGGCTGGTGACAAAATGTTCCAAACACACCCCATGCACAACTCCACCGGGGAAGGTGCCAGAAACGAGTTCTGTTGGTAGTTTTTACACTACCCCGGTAGGCAGCTGAAAGGCACCACAAAACTTGTTCTACCTGCTTTCTGGGCTGAGATGGGGAATCGCTGAATTTTGGACTCGGCTGGTGACAAAATGTTCCAAACACACCCCATGCACAACTCCACCGGGGAAGGTGCCAGAAACGAGTTCCGTTGGTAGTTTTTACAGTACCCCGGTAGGCAGCTGAAAGGCACCACAAAACTTGTTGTACCTGCTTTCTGGGCTGAGATGGGGAATCGCTGAATTTTGGACTCGGCTGGTGACAAAATGTTCCAAACACACCCCATGCACAACTCCACCGGGGAAGGTGCCAGAAACGAGTTCCGTTGGTAGTTTTTACACTACCCCGGTAGGCAGCTGAAAGGCACCACAAAACTTGTTCTACCTGCTTTCTGGGCTGAGATGGGGAATCGCTGAATTTTGGACTCGGCTGGTGACAAAATGTTCCAAACACACCCCATGCACAACTCCACCGGGGAAGGTGCCAGAAACGAGTTCTGTTGGTAGTTTTTACACTACCCCGGTAGGCAGCTGAAAGGCACCACAAAACTTGTTCTACCTGCTTTCTGGGCTGAGATGGGGAATCGCTGAATTTTGGACTCGGCTGGTGACAAAATGTTCCAAACACACCCCATGCACAACTCCACCGGGGAAGGTGCCAGAAACGAGTTCTGTTGGTAGTTTTTACACTACCCCGGTAGGCAGCTGAAAGGCACCACAAAACTTGTTCTACCTGCTTTCTGGGCTGAGATGGGGAATCGCTGAATTTTCGACTCGGCTGGTGACAAAATGTTCCAAACACACCCCATGCACAACTCCACCGGGGAAGGTGCCAGAAACGAGTTCTGTTGGTAGTTTTTACACTACCCCGGTAGGCAGCTGAAAGGCACCACAAAACTTGTTCTACCTGCTTTCTGGGCTGAGATGGGGAATCGCTGAATTTTGGACTCGGCTGGTGACAAAATGTTCCAAACACACCCCATGCACAACTCCACCGGGGAAGGTGCCAGAAACGAGTTCTGTTGGTAGTTTTTACACTACCCCGGTAGGCAGCTGAAAGGCACCACAAAACTTGTTCTACCTGCTTTCTGGGCTGAGATGGGGAATCGCTGAATTTTCGACTCGGCTGGTGACAAAATGTTCCAAACACACCCCATGCACAACTCCACCGGGGAAGGTGCCAGAAACGAGTTCTGTTGGTAGTTTTTACACTACCCCGGTAGGCAGCTGAAAGGCACCACAAAACTTGTTCTACCTGCTTTCTGGGCTGAGATGGGGAATCGCTGAATTTTGGACTCGGCTGGTGACAAAATGTTCCAAACACACCCCATGCACAACTCCACCGGGGAAGGTGCCAGAAACGAGTTCTGTTGGTAGTTTTTACACTACCCCGGTAGGCAGCTGAAAGGCACCACAAAACTTGTTCTACCTGCTTTCTGGGCTGAGATGGGGAATCGCTGAATTTTGGACTCGGCTGGTGACAAAATGTTCCAAACACACCCCATGCACAACTCCACCGGGGAAGGTGCCAGAAACGAGTTCCGTTGGTAGTTTTTACAGTACCCCGGTAGGCAGCTGAAAGGCACCACAAAACTTGTTGTACCTGCTTTCTGGGCTGAGATGGGGAATCGCTGAATTTTGGACTCGGCTGGTGACAAAATGTTCCAAACACACCCCATGCACAACTCCACCGGGGAAGGTGCCAGAAACGAGTTCCGTTGGTAGTTTTTACACTACCCCGGTAGGCAGCTGAAAGGCACCACAAAACTTGTTCTACCTGCTTTCTGGGCTGAGATGGGGAATCGCTGAATTTTGGACTCGGCTGGTGACAAAATGTTCCAAACACACCCCATGCACAACTCCACCGGGGAAGGTGCCAGAAACGAGTTCTGTTGGTAGTTTTTACACTACCCCGGTAGGCAGCTGAAAGGCACCACAAAACTTGTTCTACCTGCTTTCTGGGCTGAGATGGGGAATCGCTGAATTTTGGACTCGGCTGGTGACAAAATGTTCCAAACACACCCCATGCACAACTCCACCGGGGAAGGTGCCAGAAACGAGTTCTGTTGGTAGTTTTTACACTACCCCGGTAGGCAGCTGAAAGGCACCACAAAACTTGTTCTACCTGCTTTCTGGGCTGAGATGGGGAATCGCTGAATTTTCGACTCGGCTGGTGACAAAATGTTCCAAACACACCCCATGCACAACTCCACCGGGGAAGGTGCCAGAAACGAGTTCTGTTGGTAGTTTTTACACTACCCCGGTAGGCAGCTGAAAGGCACCACAAAACTTGTTCTACCTGCTTTCTGGGCTGAGATGGGGAATCGCTGAATTTTGGACTCGGCTGGTGACAAAATGTTCCAAACACACCCCATGCACAACTCCACCGGGGAAGGTGCCAGAAACGAGTTCCGTTGGTAGTTTTTACACTACCCCGGTAGGCAGCTGAAAGGCACCACAAAACTTGTTCTACCTGCTTTCTGGGCTGAGATGGGGAATCGCTGAATTTTGGACTCGGCTGGTGACAAAATGTTCCAAACACACCCCATGCACAACTCCACCGGGGAAGGTGCCAGAAACGAGTTCTGTTGGTAGTTTTTACACTACCCCGGTAGGCAGCTGAAAGGCACCACAAAACTTGTTCTACCTGCTTTCTGGGCTGAGATGGGGAATCGCTGAATTTTGGACTCGGCTGGTGACAAAATGTTCCAAACACACCCCATGCACAACTCCACCGGGGAAGGTGCCAGAAACGAGTTCTGTTGGTAGTTTTTACACTACCCCGGTAGGCAGCTGAAAGGCACCACAAAACTTGTTCTACCTGCTTTCTGGGCTGAGATGGGGAATCGCTGAATTTTGGACTCGGCTGGTGACAAAATGTTCCAAACACACCCCATGCACAACTCCACCGGGGAAGGTGCCAGAAACGAGTTCTGTTGGTAGTTTTTACACTACCCCGGTAGGCAGCTGAAAGGCACCACAAAACTTGTTCTACCTGCTTTCTGGGCTGAGATGGGGAATCGCTGAATTTTGGACTCGGCTGGTGACAAAATGTTCCAAACACACCCCATGCACAACTCCACCGGGGAAGGTGCCAGAAACGAGTTCTGTTGGTAGTTTTTTACACTACCCCGGTAGGCAGCTGAAAGGCACCACAAAACTTGTTCTACCTGCTTTCTGGGCTGAGATGGGGAATCGCTGAATTTTGGACTCGGCTGGTGACAAAATGTTCCAAACACACCCCATGCACAACTCCACCGGGGAAGGTGCCAGAAACGAGTTCTGTTGGTAGTTTTTACACTACCCCGGTAGGCAGCTGAAAGGCACCACAAAACTTGTTGTACCTGCTTTCTGGGCTGAGATGGGGAATCGCTGAATTTTGGACTCGGCTGGTGACAAAATGTTCCAAACACACCCCATGCACAACTCCACCGGGGAAGGTGCCAGAAACGAGTTCCGTTGGTAGTTTTTACACTACCCCGGGTAGGCAGCTGAAAGGCACCACAAAACTTGTTCTACCTGCTTTCTGGGCTGAGATGGGGAATCGCTGAATTTTGGACTCGGCTGGTGACAAAATGTTCCAAACACACCCCATGCACAACTCCACCGGGGAAGGTGCCAGAAACGAGTTCTGTTGGTAGTTTTTACACTACCCCGGTAGGCAGCTGAAAGGCACCACAAAACTTGTTCTACCTGCTTTCTGGGCTGAGATGGGGAATCGCTGAATTTTGGACTCGGCTGGTGACAAAATGTTCCAAACACACCCCATGCACAACTCCACCGGGGAAGGTGCCAGAAACGAGTTCTGTTGGTAGTTTTTACACTACCCCGGTAGGCAGCTGAAAGGCACCACAAAACTTGTTCTACCTGCTTTCTGGGCTGAGATGGGGAATCGCTGAATTTTGGACTCGGCTGGTGACAAAATGTTCCAAACACACCCCATGCACAACTCCACCGGGGAAGGTGCCAGAAACGAGTTCTGTTGGTAGTTTTTACACTACCCCGGTAGGCAGCTGAAAGGCACCACAAAACTTGTTCTACCTGCTTTCTGGGCTGAGATGGGGGAATCGCTGAATTTTGGACTCGGCTGGTGACAAAATGTTCCAAACACACCCCATGCACAACTCCACCGGGGAAGGTGCCAGAAACGAGTTCCGTTGGTAGTTTTTACACTACCCCGGTAGGCAGCTGAAAGGCACCACAAAACTTGTTCTACCTGCTTTCTGGGCTGAGATGGGGAATCGCTGAATTTTGGACTCGGCTGGTGACAAAATGTTCCAAACACACCCCATGCACAACTCCACCGGGGAAGGTGCCAGAAAGGAGTTCTGTTGGTAGTTTTTACACTACCCCGGTAGGCAAGAGAAAGGCACCACAAAACTTGTTCTACCTGCTTTCTGGGCTGAGATGGGGAATCGCTGAATTTTGGACTCGGCTGGTGACAAAATGTTCCAAACACACCCCATGCACAACTCCACCGGGGAAGGCGCCAGAAACGAGTTCTGTTGGTAGTTTTTACAGTACCCCGGTAGGCAGCTGAAAGGCACCACAAAACTTGTTCTACCTGCTTTCTGGGCTGAGATGGGGAATCGCTGAATTTTCGACTCGGCTGGTGACAAAATGTTCCAAACACACCCCATGCACAACTCCACCGGGGAAGGTGCCAGAAACGAGTTCTGTTGGTAGTTTTTACACTACCCCGGTAGGCAGCTGAAAGGCACCACAAAACTTGTTCTACCTGCTTTCTGGGCTGAGATGGGGAATCGCTGAATTTTGGACTCGGCTGGTGACAAAATGTTCCAAACACACCCCATGCACAACTCCACCGGGGAAGGTGCCAGAAACGAGTTCTGTTGGTAGTTTTTACACTACCCCGGTAGGCAGCTGAAAGGCACCACAAAACTTGTTCTACCTGCTTTCTGGGCTGAGATGGGGAATCGCTGAATTTTGGACTCGGCTGGTGACAAAATGTTCCAAACACACCCCATGCACAACTCCACCGGGGAAGGTGCCAGAAACGAGTTCTGTTGGTAGTTTTTACAGTACCCCGGTAGGCAGCTGAAAGGCACCACAAAACTTGTTGTACCTGCTTTCTGGGCTGAGATGGGGAATCGCTGAATTTTGGACTCGGCTGGTGACAAAATGTTCCAAACACACCCCATGCACAACTCCACCGGGGAAGGTGCCAGAAACGAGTTCTGTTGGTAGTTTTTACACTACCCCGGTAGGCAAGAGAAAGGCACCACAAAACTTGTTCTACCTGCTTTCTGGGCTGAGATGGGGAATCGCTGAATTTTGGACTCGGCTGGTGACAAAATGTTCCAAACACACCCCATGCACAACTCCACCGGGGAAGGTGCCAGAAACGAGTTCTGTTGGTAGTTTTTACAGTACCCCGGTAGGCAGCTGAAAGGCACCACAAAACTTGTTCTACCTGCTTTCTGGGCTGAGATGGGGAATCGCTGAATTTTCGACTCGGCTGGTGACAAAATGTTCCAAACACACCCCCATGCACAACTCCACCGGGGAAGGTGCCAGAAACGAGTTCTGTTGGTAGTTTTTACACTACCCCGGTAGGCAGCTGAAAGGCACCACAAAACTTGTTCTACCTGCTTTCTGGGCTGAGATGGGGAATCGCTGAATTTTGGACTCGGCTGGTGACAAAATGTTCCAAACACACCCCATGCACAACTCCACCGGGGAAGGTGCCAGAAACGAGTTCTGTTGGTAGTTTTTACACTACCCCGGTAGGCAGCTGAAAGGCACCACAAAACTTGTTCTACCTGCTTTCTGGGCTGAGATGGGGAATCGCTGAATTTTGGACTCGGCTGGTGACAAAATGTTCCAAACACACCCCATGCACAACTCCACCGGGGAAGGTGCCAGAAACGAGTTCTGTTGGTAGTTTTTACAGTACCCCGGTAGGCAGCTGAAAGGCACCACAAAACTTGTTGTACCTGCTTTCTGGGCTGAGATGGGGAATCGCTGAATTTTGGACTCGGCTGGTGACAAAATGTTCCAAACACACCCCATGCACAACTCCACCGGGGAAGGTGCCAGAAACGAGTTCTGTTGGTAGTTTTTACACTACCCCGGTAGGCAAGAGAAAGGCACCACAAAACTTGTTCTACCTGCTTTCTGGGCTGAGATGGGGAATCGCTGAATTTTGGACTCGGCTGGTGACAAAATGTTCCAAACACACCCCATGCACAACTCCACCGGGGAAGGTGCCAGAAACGAGTTCTGTTGGTAGTTTTTACACTACCCCGGTAGGCAAGAGAAAGGCACCACAAAACTTGTTCTACCTGCTTTCTGGGCTGAGATGGGGAATCGCTGAATTTTGGACTCGGCTGGTGACAAAATGTTCCAAACACACCCCATGCACAACTCCACCGGGGAAGGTGCCAGAAACGAGTTCTGTTGGTAGTTTTTACACTACCCCGGTAGGCAGCTGAAAGGCACCACAAAACTTGTTCTACCTGCTTTCTGGGCTGAGATGGGGAATCGCTGAATTTTGGACTCGGCTGGTGACAAAATGTTCCAAACACACCCCATGCACAACTCCACCGGGGAAGGTGCCAGAAACGAGTTCTGTTGGTAGTTTTTACACTACCCCGGTAGGCAGCTGAAAGGCACCACAAAACTTGTTCTACCTGCTTTCTGGGCTGAGATGGGGAATCGCTGAATTTTGGACTCGGCTGGTGACAAAATGTTCCAAACACACCCCATGCACAACTCCACCGGGGAAGGTGCCAGAAACGAGTTCCGTTGGTAGTTTTTACACTACCCCGGTAGGCAGCTGAAAGGCACCACAAAACTTGTTCTACCTGCTTTCTGGGCTGAGATGGGGAATCGCTGAATTTTGGACTCGGCTGGTGACAAAATGTTCCAAACACACCCCATGCACAACTCCACCGGGGAAGGTGCCAGAAAGGAGTTCTGTTGGTAGTTTTTACACTACCCCGGTAGGCAGCTGAAAGGCACCACAAAACTTGTTGTACCTGCTTTCTGGGCTGAGATGGGGAATCGCTGAATTTTGGACTCGGCTGGTGACAAAATGTTCCAAACACACCCCATGCACAACTCCACCGGGGAAGGTGCCAGAAAGGAGTTCTGTTGGTAGTTTTTACACTACCCCGGTAGGCAGCTGAAAGGCACCACAAAACTTGTTCTACCTGCTTTCTGGGCTGAGATGGGGAATCGCTGAATTTTGGACTCGGCTGGTGACAAAATGTTCCAAACACACCCCATGCACAACTCCACCGGGGAAGGTGCCAGAAACGAGTTCTGTTGGTAGTTTTTACACTACCCCGGTAGGCAGCTGAAAGGCACCACAAAACTTGTTCTACCTGCTTTCTGGGCTGAGATGGGGAATCGCTGAATTTTGGACTCGGCTGGTGACAAAATGTTCCAAACACACCCCATGCACAACTCCACCGGGGAAGGTGCCAGAAACGAGTTCCGTTGGTAGTTTTTACACTACCCCGGTAGGCAGCTGAAAGGCACCACAAAACTTGTTCTACCTGCTTTCTGGGCTGAGATGGGGAATCGCTGAATTTTGGACTCGGCTGGTAACAAAATGTTCCAAACACACCCCATGCACAACTCCACCGGGGAAGGTGCCAGAAACGAGTTCTGTTGGTAGTTTTTACACTACCCCGGTAGGCAGCTGAAAGGCACCACAAAACTTGTTCTACCTGCTTTCTGGGCTGAGATGGGGAATCGCTGAATTTTCGACTCGGCTGGTGACAAAATGTTCCAAACACACCCCATGCACAACTCCACCGGGGAAGGTGCCAGAAACGAGTTCTGTTGGTAGTTTTTACACTACCCCGGTAGGCAGCTGAAAGGCACCACAAAACTTGTTCTACCTGCTTTCTGGGCTGAGATGGGGAATCGCTGAATTTTGGACTCGGCTGGTGACAAAATGTTCCAAACACACCCCATGCACAACTCCACCGGGGAAGGTGCCAGAAACGAGTTCTGTTGGTAGTTTTTACACTACCCCGGTAGGCAAGAGAAAGGCACCACAAAACTTGTTCTACCTGCTTTCTGGGCTGAGATGGGGAATCGCTGAATTTTGGACTCGGCTGGTGACAAAATGTTCCAAACACACCCCATGCACACCTCCACCGGGGAAGGTGCCAGAAACGAGTTCTGTTGGTAGTTTTTACACTACCCCGGTAGGCAGCTGAAAGGCACCACAAAACTTGTTCTACCTGCTTTCTGGGATGAGATGGGGAATCGCTGAATTTTGGACTCGGCTGGTGACAAAATGTTCCAAACACACCCCATCCACACCTCCACCGGGGAAGGTGCCAGAATCGAGTTCCGTTGGTAGTTTTTACACTACCCCGGTAGGCAGCTGAAAGGCACCACAAAACTTGTTCTACCTGCTTTCTGGGCTGAGATGGGGAATCGCTGAATTTTGGACTCGGCTGGTGACAAAATGTTCCAAACACACCCCATGCACAACTCCACCGGGGAAGGTGTCAGAAACGAGTTCTGTTGGTAGTTTTTACACTACCCCGGTAGGCAGCTGAAAGGCACCATAAAACCGGTTCTACCTGCTTTCTGGGCTGAGATGGGGAATCGCTGAATTTTGGACTCGGCTGGTGACAAAATGTTCCAAACACACCCCATGCACACCTCCACCGGGGAAGGTGCCAGAAACAAGTTCTGTTGGTAGTTTTTACACTACCCCGGTAGGCAGCTGAAAGGCACCACAAAACTTGTTCTACCTGCTTTCTGGGCTGAGATGGGGAATCGCTGAATTTTGGACTCGGCTGGTGACAAAATGTTCCAAACACACCCCATGCACAACTCCACCGGGGAAGGTGCCAGAAACGAGTTCTGTTGGTAGTTTTTACACTACCCCGGTAGGCAGCTGAAAGGCACCACAAAACTTGTTGTACCTGCTTTCTGGGCTGAGATGGGGAATCGCTGAATTTTGGACTCGGCTGGTGACAAAATGTTCCAAACACACCCCATGCACAACTCCACCGGGGAAGGTGCCAGAAACGAGTTCTGTTGGTAGTTTTTACACTACCCCGGTAGGCAGCTGAAAGGCACCACAAAACTTGTTCTACCTGCTTTCTGGGCTGAGATGGGGAATCGCTGAATTTTGGACTCGGCTGCTGACAAAATGTTCCAAACACACCCCATGCACAACTCCACCGGGGAAGGTGCCAGAAAGGAGTTCTGTTGGTAGTTTTTACACTACCCCGGTAGGCACCTGAAAGGCACCACAAAACTTGTTCTACCTGCTTTCTGGGCTGAGATGGGGAATCGCTGAATTTTGGACTCGGCTGGTGACAAAATGTTCCAAACACACCCCATGCACAACTCCACCGGGGAAGGTGCCAGAAACGAGTTCCGTTGGTAGTTTTTACACTACCCCGGTAGGCAGCTGAAAGGCACCACAAAACTTGTTCTACCTGCTTTCTGGGCTGAGATGGGGAATCGCTGAATTTTGGACTCGGCTGGTGACAAAATGTTCCAAACACACCCCATGCACAACTCCACCGGGGAAGGTGCCAGAAACGAGTTCTGTTGGTAGTTTTTACACTACCCCGGTAGGCAGCTGAAAGGCACCACAAAACTTGTTCTACCTGCTTTCTGGGCTGAGATGGGGAATCGCTGAATTTTGGACTCGGCTGGTGACAAAATGTTCCAAACACACCCCATGCACAACTCCACCGGGGAAGGTGCCAGAAACGAGTTCTGTTGGTAGTTTTTACACTACCCCGGTAGGCAGCTGAAAGGCACCACAAAACTTGTTCTACCTGCTTTCTGGGCTGAGATGGGGAATCGCTGAATTTTGGACTCGGCTGGTGACAAAATGTTCCAAACACACCCCATGCACAACTCCACCGGGGAAGGTGCCAGAAAGGAGTTCTGTTGGTAGTTTTTACACTACCCCGGTAGGCAGCTGAAAGGCACCACAAAACTTGTTCTACCTGCTTTCTGGGCTGAGATGGGGAATCGCTGAATTTTGGACTCGGCTGGTGACAAAATGTTCCAAACACACCCCATGCACACCTCCACCGGGGAAGGTGCCAGAAACGAGTTCTGTTGGTAGTTTTTACACTACCCCGGTAGGCAGCTGAAAGGCACCACAAAACTTGTTCTACCTGCTTTCTGGGCTGAGATGGGGAATCGCTGAATTTTGGACTCGGCTGGTGACAAAATGTTCCAAACACACCCCATGCACAACTCCACCGGGGAAGGTGCCAGAAACGAGTTCTGTTGGTAGTTTTTACACTACCCCGGTAGGCAGCTGAAAGGCACCACAAAACTTGTTCTACCTGCTTTCTGGGCTGAGATGGGGAATCGCTGAATTTTGGACTCGGCTGGTGACAAAATGTTCCAAACACACCCCATGCACAACTCCACCGGGGAAGGTGCCAGAAACGAGTTCTGTTGGTAGTTTTTACACTACCCCGGTAGGCAAGAGAAAGGCACCACAAAACTTGTTCTACCTGCTTTCTGGGCTGAGATGGGGAATCGCTGAATTTTGGACTCGGCTGGTGACAAAATGTTCCAAACACACCCCATGCACAACTCCACCGGGGAAGGTGCCAGAAACGAGTTCCGTTGGTAGTTTTTACACTACCCCGGTAGGCAGCTGAAAGGCACCATTAAACCTTTTCTTATCTGCTTCCTGGGCTAGAGATGGGGAACAGCTGAATTTTGGACTCGGCTGGTGACAGAATGTTCCAAACACACCCCATGCACAACTCCACCGGGGAAGGTGCCAGAAACGAGTTCTGTTGGTAGTTTTTACACTACCCCGGTAGGCAGCTGAAAGGCACCACAAAACTTGTTCTACCTGCTTTCTGGGCTGAGATGGGGAATCGCTGAATTTTGGACTCGGCTGGTGACAAAATGTTCCAAACACACCCCATGCACAACTCCACCGGGGAAGGTGCCAGAAACGAGTTCTGTTGGTAGTTTTTACACTACCCCGGTAGGCAGCTGAAAGGCACCACAAAACTTGTTCTACCTGCTTTCTGGGCTGAGATGGGGAATCGCTGAATTTTGGACTCGGCTGGTGACAAAATGTTCCAAACACACCCCATGCACAACTCCACCGGGGAAGGTGCCAGAAACGAGTTCCGTTGGTAGTTTTTACACTACCCCGGTAGGCAGCTGAAAGGCACCACAAAACTTGTTCTACCTGCTTTCTGGGCTGAGATGGGGAATCGCTGAATTTTGGACTCGGCTGGTGACAAAATGTTCCAAACACACCCCATGCACACCTCCACCGGGGAAGGTGCCAGAAACGAGTTCTGTTGGTAGTTTTTACACTACCCCGGTAGGCAGCTGAAAGGCACCACAAAACTTGTTCTACCTGCTTTCTGGGCTGAGATGGGGAATCGCTGAATTTTGGACTCGGCTGGTGACAAAATGTTCCAAACACACCCCATGCACAACTCCACCGGGGAAGGTGCCAGAAACGAGTTCTGTTGGTAGTTTTTACACTACCCTGGTAGGCAGCTGAAAGGCACCACAAAACTTGTTCTACCTGCTTTCTGGGCTGAGATGGGGAATCGCTGAATTTTGGACTCGGCTGGTGACAAAATGTTCCAAACACACCCCATGCACACCTCCACCGGGGAAGGTGCCAGAAACGAGTTCTGTTGGTAGTTTTTACACTACCCCGGTAGGCAGCTGAAAGGCACCACAAAACTTGTTCTACCTGCTTTCTGGGCTGAGATGGGGAATCGCTGAATTTTGGACTCGGCTGGTGACAAAATGTTCCAAACACACCCCATGCACAACTCCACCGGGGAAGGTGCCAGAAACGAGTTCTGTTGGTAGTTTTTACACTACCCTGGTAGGCAGCTGAAAGGCACCACAAAACTTGTTCTACCTGCTTTCTGGGCTGAGATGGGGAATCGCTGAATTTTGGACTCGGCTGGTGACAAAATGATCCAAACACACCCCATGCACAACTCCACCGGGGAAGGTGCCAGAAACGAGTTCTGTTGGTAGTTTTTACACTACCCCGGTAGGCAGCTGAAAGGCACCACAAAACTTGTTCTACCTGCTTTCTGGGCTGAGATGGGGAATCGCTGAATTTTGGACTCGGCTGGTGACAAAATGTTCCAAACACACCCCATGCACAACTCCACCGGGGAAGGTGCCAGAAACGAGTTCTGTTGGTAGTTTTTACACTACCCCGGTAGGCAGCTGAAAGGCACCACAAAACTTGTTCTACCTGCTTTCTGGGCTGAGATGGGGAATCGCTGAATTTTGGACTCGGCTGGTGACAAAATGTTCCAAACACACCCCATGCACAACTCCACCGGGGAAGGTGCCAGAAACGAGTTCCGTTGGTAGTTTTTACACTACCCCGGTAGGCAGCTGAAAGGCACCACAAAACTTGTTCTACCTGCTTTCTGGGCTGAGATGGGGAATCGCTGAATTTTGGACTCGGCTGGTGACAAAATGTTCCAAACACACCCCATGCACAACTCCACCGGGGAAGGTGCCAGAAACGAGTTCTGTTGGTAGTTTTTACACTACCCCGGTAGGCAGCTGAAAGGCACCACAAAACTTGTTCTACCTGCTTTCTGGGCTGAGATGGGGAATCGCTGAATTTTGGACTCGGCTGGTGACAAAATGTTCCAAACACACCCCATGCACAACTCCACCGGGGAAGGTGCCAGAAACGAGTTCTGTTGGTAGTTTTTACACTACCCCGGTAGGCAAGAGAAAGGCACCACAAAACTTGTTCTACCTGCTTTCTGGGCTGAGATGGGGAATCGCTGAATTTTGGACTCGGCTGGTGACAAAATGTTCCAAACACACCCCATGCACAACTCCACCGGGGAAGGTGCCAGAAACGAGTTCCGTTGATAGTTTTTACACTACCCCGGTAGGCAGCTGAAAGGCACCATTAAACCTTTTCTTATCTGCTTCCTGGGCTAGAGATGGGGAACAGCTGAATTTTGGACTCGGCTGGTGACAGAATGTTCCAAACACACCCCATGCACAACTCCACCGGGGAAGGTGCCAGAAACGAGTTCTGTTGGTAGTTTTTACACTACCCCGGTAGGCAGCTGAAAGGCACCACAAAACTTGTTCTACCTGCTTTCTGGGCTGAGATGGGGAATCGCTGAATTTTGGACTCGGCTGGTGACAAAATGTTCCAAACACACCCCATGCACAACTCCACCGGGGAAGGTGCCAGAAACGAGTTCTGTTGGTAGTTTTTACACTACCCCGGTAGGCAGCTGAAAGGCACCACAAAACTTGTTCTACCTGCTTTCTGGGCTGAGATGGGGAATCGCTGAATTTTGGACTCGGCTGGTGACAAAATGTTCCAAACACACCCCATGCACAACTCCACCGGGGAAGGTGCCAGAAACGAGTTCTGTTGGTAGTTTTTACACTACCCCGGTAGGCAAGAGAAAGGCACCACAAAACTTGTTCTACCTGCTTTCTGGGCTGAGATGGGGAATCGCTGAATTTTGGACTCGGCTGGTGACAAAATGTTCCAAACACACCCCATGCACAACTCCACCGGGGAAGGTGCCAGAAACGAGTTCCGTTGGTAGTTTTTACACTACCCCGGTAGGCAGCTGAAAGGCACCATTAAACCTTTTCTTATCTGCTTCCTGGGCTAGAGATGGGGAACAGCTGAATTTTGGACTCGGCTGGTGACAGAATGTTCCAAACACACCCCATGCACAACTCCACCGGGGAAGGTGCCAGAAACGAGTTCTGTTGGTAGTTTTTACACTACCCCGGTAGGCAGCTGAAAGGCACCACAAAACTTGTTCTACCTGCTTTCTGGGCTGAGATGGGGAATCGCTGAATTTTGGACTCGGCTGGTGACAAAATGTTCCAAACACACCCCATGCACAACTCCACCGGGGAAGGTGCCAGAAACGAGTTCTGTTGGTAGTTTTTACACTACCCCGGTAGGCAGCTGAAAGGCACCACAAAACTTGTTCTACCTGCTTTCTGGGCTGAGATGGGGAATCGCTGAATTTTGGACTCGGCTGGTGACAAAATGTTCCAAACACACCCCATGCACAACTCCACCGGGGAAGGTGCCAGAAACGAGTTCCATTGGTAGTTTTTACACTACCCCGGTAGGCAGCTGAAAGGCACCACAAAACTTGTTCTACCTGCTTTCTGGGCTGAGATGGGGAATCGCTGAATTTTGGACTCGGCTGGTGACAAAATGTTCCAAACACACCCCATGCACACCTCCACCGGGGAAGGTGCCAGAAACGAGTTCTGTTGGTAGTTTTTACACTACCCCGGTAGGCAGCTGAAAGGCACCACAAAACTTGTTCTACCTGCTTTCTGGGCTGAGATGGGGAATCGCTGAATTTTGGACTCGGCTGGTGACAAAATGTTCCAAACACACCCCATGCACAACTCCACCGGGGAAGGTGCCAGAAACGAGTTCTGTTGGTAGTTTTTACACTACCCTGGTAGGCAGCTGAAAGGCACCACAAAACTTGTTCTACCTGCTTTCTGGGCTGAGATGGGGAATCGCTGAATTTTGGACTCGGCTGGTGACAAAATGTTCCAAACACACCCCATGCACACCTCCACCGGGGAAGGTGCCAGAAACGAGTTCTGTTGGTAGTTTTTACACTACCCTGGTAGGCAGCTGAAAGGCACCACAAAACTTGTTCTACCTGCTTTCTGGGCTGAGATGGGGAATCGCTGAATTTTGGACTCGGCTGGTGACAAAATGATCCAAACACACCCCATGCACAACTCCACCGGGGAAGGTGCCAGAAACGAGTTCTGTTGGTAGTTTTTACACTACCCCGGTAGGCAGCTGAAAGGCACCACAAAACTTGTTCTACCTGCTTTCTGGGCTGAGATGGGGAATCGCTGAATTTTGGACTCGGCTGGTGACAAAATGTTCCAAACACACCCCATGCACAACTCCACCGGGGAAGGTGCCAGAAACGAGTTCTGTTGGTAGTTTTTACACTACCCCGGTAGGCAGCTGAAAGGCACCACAAAACTTGTTCTACCTGCTTTCTGGGCTGAGATGGGGAATCGCTGAATTTTGGACTCGGCTGGTGACAAAATGTTCCAAACACACCCCATGCACAACTCCACCGGGGAAGGTGCCAGAAACGAGTTCCGTTGGTAGTTTTTACACTACCCCGGTAGGCAGCTGAAAGGCACCACAAAACTTGTTCTACCTGCTTTCTGGGCTGAGATGGGGAATCGCTGAATTTTGGACTCGGCTGGTGACAAAATGTTCCAAACACACCCCATGCACAACTCCACCGGGGAAGGTGCCAGAAACGAGTTCTGTTGGTAGTTTTTACACTACCCCGGTAGGCAGCTGAAAGGCACCACAAAACTTGTTCTACCTGCTTTCTGGGCTGAGATGGGGAATCGCTGAATTTTGGACTCGGCTGGTGACAAAATGTTCCAAACACACCCCATGCACAACTCCACCGGGGAAGGTGCCAGAAACGAGTTCTGTTGGTAGTTTTTACACTACCCCGGTAGGCAAGAGAAAGGCACCACAAAACTTGTTCTACCTGCTTTCTGGGCTGAGATGGGGAATCGCTGAATTTTGGACTCGGCTGGTGACAAAATGTTCCAAACACACCCCATGCACAACTCCACCGGGGAAGGTGCCAGAAACGAGTTCCGTTGGTAGTTTTTACACTACCCCGGTAGGCAGCTGAAAGGCACCATTAAACCTTTTCTTATCTGCTTCCTGGGCTAGAGATGGGGAACAGCTGAATTTTGGACTCGGCTGGTGACAGAATGTTCCAAACACACCCCATGCACAACTCCACCGGGGAAGGTGCCAGAAACGAGTTCTGTTGGTAGTTTTTACACTACCCCGGTAGGCAGCTGAAAGGCACCACAAAACTTGTTCTACCTGCTTTCTGGGCTGAGATGGGGAATCGCTGAATTTTGGACTCGGCTGGTGACAAAATGTTCCAAACACACCCCATGCACAACTCCACCGGGGAAGGTGCCAGAAACGAGTTCTGTTGGTAGTTTTTACACTACCCCGGTAGGCAGCTGAAAGGCACCACAAAACTTGTTCTACCTGCTTTCTGGGCTGAGATGGGGAATCGCTGAATTTTGGACTCGGCTGGTGACAAAATGTTCCAAACACACCCCATGCACAACTCCACCGGGGAAGGTGCCAGAAACGAGTTCTGTTGGTAGTTTTTACACTACCCCGGTAGGCAAGAGAAAGGCACCACAAAACTTGTTCTACCTGCTTTCTGGGCTGAGATGGGGAATCGCTGAATTTTGGACTCGGCTGGTGACAAAATGTTCCAAACACACCCCATGCACAACTCCACCGGGGAAGGTGCCAGAAACGAGTTCCGTTGGTAGTTTTTACACTACCCCGGTAGGCAAGAGAAAGGCACCATTAAACCTTTTCTTATCTGCTTCCTGGGCTAGAGATGGGGAACAGCTGAATTTTGGACTCGGCTGGTGACAGAATGTTCCAAACACACCCCATGCACAACTCCACCGGGGAAGGTGCCAGAAACGAGTTCTGTTGGTAGTTTTTACACTACCCCGGTAGGCAGCTGAAAGGCACCACAAAACTTGTTCTACCTGCTTTCTGGGCTGAGATGGGGAATCGCTGAATTTTGGACTCGGCTGGTGACAAAATGTTCCAAACACACCCCATGCACAACTCCACCGGGGAAGGTGCCAGAAACGAGTTCTGTTGGTAGTTTTTACACTACCCCGGTAGGCAGCTGAAAGGCACCACAAAACTTGTTCTACCTGCTTTCTGGGCTGAGATGGGGAATCGCTGAATTTTGGACTCGGCTGGTGACAAAATGTTCCAAACACACCCCATGCACAACTCCACCGGGGAAGGTGCCAGAAACGAGTTCTGTTGGTAGTTTTTACACTACCCCGGTAGGCAGCTGAAAGGCACCACAAAACTTGTTCTACCTGATTTCTGGGCTGAGATGGGGAATCGCTGAATTTTGGACTCGGCTGGTGACAAAATGTTCCAAACACACCCCATGCACACCTCCACCGGGGAAGGTGCCAGAAACGAGTTCTGTTGGTAGTTTTTACACTACCCCGGTAGGCAGCTGAAAGGCACCACAAAACTTGTTCTACCTGCTTTCTGGGCTGAGATGGGGAATCGCTGAATTTTGGACTCGGCTGGTGACAAAATGTTCCAAACACACCCCATGCACAACTCCACCGGGGAAGGTGCCAGAAACGAGTTCTGTTGGTAGTTTTTACACTACCCTGGTAGGCAGCTGAAAGGCACCACAAAACTTGTTCTACCTGCTTTCTGGGCTGAGATGGGGAATCGCTGAATTTTGGACTCGGCTGGTGACAAAATGTTCCAAACACACCCCATGCACACCTCCACCGGGGAAGGTGCCAGAAACGAGTTCTGTTGGTAGTTTTTACACTACCCCGGTAGGCAGCTGAAAGGCACCACAAAACTTGTTCTACCTGCTTTCTGGGCTGAGATGGGGAATCGCTGAATTTTGGACTCGGCTGGTGACAAAATGTTCCAAACACACCCCATGCACAACTCCACCGGGGAAGGTGCCAGAAACGAGTTCTGTTGGTAGTTTTTACACTACCCTGGTAGGCAGCTGAAAGGCACCACAAAACTTGTTCTACCTGCTTTCTGGGCTGAGATGGGGAATCGCTGAATTTTGGACTCGGCTGGTGACAAAATGTTCCAAACACACCCCATGCACAACTCCACCGGGGAAGGTGCCAGAAACGAGTTCTGTTGGTAGTTTTTACACTACCCCGGTAGGCAGCTGAAAGGCACCACAAAACTTGTTCTACCTGCTTTCTGGGCTGAGATGGGGAATCGCTGAATTTTGGACTCGGCTGGTGACAAAATGTTCCAAACACACCCCATGCACAACTCCACCGGGGAAGGTGCCAGAAACGAGTTCTGTTGGTAGTTTTTACACTACCCCGGTAGGCAAGAGAAAGGCACCACAAAACTTGTTCTACCTGCTTTCTGGGCTGAGATGGGGAATCGCTGAATTTTGGACTCGGCTGGTGACAAAATGTTCCAAACACACCCCATGCACAACTCCACCGGGGAAGGTGCCAGAAACGAGTTCTGTTGGTAGTTTTTACACTACCCCGGTAGGCAGCTGAAAGGCACCACAAAACTTGTTCTACCTGCTTTCTGGGCTGAGATGGGGAATCGCTGAATTTTGGACTCGGCTGGTGACAAAATGTTCCAAACACACCCCATGCACAACTCCACCGGGGAAGGTGCCAGAAACGAGTTCCGTTGGTAGTTTTTACACTACCCCGGTAGGCAGCTGAAAGGCACCACAAAACTTGTTCTACCTGCTTTCTGGGCTGAGATGGGGAATCGCTGAATTTTGGACTCGGCTGGTGACAAAATGTTCCAAACACACCCCATGCACAACTCCACCGGGGAAGGTGCCAGAAACGAGTTCTGTTGGTAGTTTTTACACTACCCCGGTAGGCAGCTGAAAGGCACCACAAAACTTGTTCTACCTGCTTTCTGGGCTGAGATGGGGAATCGCTGAATTTTGGACTCGGCTGGTGACAAAATGTTCCAAACACACCCCATGCACAACTCCACCGGGGAAGGTGCCAGAAACGAGTTCTGTTGGTAGTTTTTACACTACCCCGGTAGGCAGCTGAAAGGCACCACAAAACTTGTTCTACCTGCTTTCTGGGCTGAGATGGGGAATCGCTGAATTTTGGACTCGGCTGGTGACAAAATGTTCCAAACACACCCCATGCACAACTCCACCGGGGAAGGTGCCAGAAACGAGTTCTGTTGGTAGTTTTTACACTACCCCGGTAGGCAGCTGAAAGGCACCACAAAACTTGTTCTACCTGCTTTCTGGGCTGAGATGGGGAATCGCTGAATTTTGGACTCGGCTGGTGACAAAATGTTCCAAACACACCCCATGCACACCTCCACCGGGGAAGGTGCCAGAAACGAGTTCTGTTGGTAGTTTTTACACTACCCCGGTAGGCAGCTGAAAGGCACCACAAAACTTGTTCTACCTGCTTTCTGGGCTGAGATGGGGAATCGCTGAATTTTGGACTCGGCTGGTGACAAAATGTTCCAAACACACCCCATGCACAACTCCACCGGGGAAGGTGCCAGAAACGAGTTCTGTTGGTAGTTTTTACACTACCCCGGTAGGCAGCTGAAAGGCACCACAAAACTTGTTCTACCTGCTTTCTGGGCTGAGATGGGGAATCGCTGAATTTTGGACTCGGCTGGTGACAAAATGTTCCAAACACACCCCATGCACAACTCCACCGGGGAAGGTGCCAGAAACGAGTTCTGTTGGTAGTTTTTACACTACCCCGGTAGGCAGCTGAAAGGCACCACAAAACTTGTTCTACCTGCTTTCTGGGCTGAGATGGGGAATCGCTGAATTTTCGACTCGGCTGGTGACAAAATGTTCCAAACACACCCCATGCACAACTCCACCGGGGAAGGTGCCAGAAACGAGTTCTGTTGGTAGTTTTTACACTACCCCGGTAGGCAGCTGAAAGGCACCACAAAACTTGTTCTACCTGCTTTCTGGGCTGAGATGGGGAATCGCTGAATTTTGGACTCGGCTGGTGACAAAATGTTCCAAACACACCCCATCCACACCTCCACCGGGGAAGGTGCCAGAATCGAGTTCCGTTGGTAGTTTTTACACTACCCCGGTAGGCAGCTGAAAGGCACCACAAAACTTGTTCTACCTGCTTTCTGGGCTGAGATGGGGAATCGCTGAATTTTGGACTCGGCTGGTGACAAAATGTTCCAAACACACCCCATCCACACCTCCACCGGGGAAGGTGCCAGAAACGAGTTCCGTTGGTAGTTTTTACACTACCCCGGTAGGCAGCTGAAAGGCACCACAAAACTTGTTCTACCTGCTTTCTGGGCTGAGATGGGGAATCGCTGAATTTTGGACTCGGCTGGTGACAAAATGTTCCAAACACACCCCATGCACAACTCCACCGGGGAAGGTGTCAGAAACGAGTTCTGTTGGTAGTTTTTACACTACCCCGGTAGGCAGCTAAAAGGCACCATAAAACCGGTTCTACCTGCTTTCTGGGCTGAGATGGGGAATCGCTGAATTTTGGACTCGGCTGGTGACAATATGTTCCAAACACACCCCATGCACACCTCCACCGGGGAAGGTGCCAGAAACGAGTTCTGTTGGTAGTTTTTACACTACCCCGGTAGGCAGCTGAAAGGCACCACAAAACTTGTTCTACCTGCTTTCTGGGCTGAGATGGGGAACGGCTGAATTTTGGACTCGGCTGGTGACAAAATGTTCCAAACACACCCCATGCACAACTCCACCGGGGAAGGTGCCAGAAACGAGTTCTGTTGGTAGTTTTTACACTACCCCGGTAGGCAGCTGAAAGGCACCACAAAACTTGTTCTACCTGCTTTCTGGGCTGAGATGGGGAATCGCTGAATTTTGGACTCGGCTGGTGACAAAATGTTCCAAACACACCCCATGCACAACTCCACCGGGGAAGGTGCCAGAAACGAGTTCCGTTGGTAGTTTTTACACTACCCCGGTAGGCAGCTGAAAGGCACCACAAAACTTGTTCTACCTGCTTTCTGGGCTGAGATGGGGAATCGCTGAATTTTGGACTCGGCTGGTAACAAAATGTTCCAAACACACCCCATGCACAACTCCACCGGGGAAGGTGCCAGAAACGAGTTCTGTTGGTAGTTTTTACACTACCCCGGTAGGCAGCTGAAAGGCACCACAAAACTTGTTCTACCTGCTTTCTGGGCTGAGATGGAGAATCGCTGAATTTTGGACTCGGCTGGTGACAAAATGTTCCAAACACACCCCATGCACAACTCCACCGGGGAAGGTGCCAGAAACGAGTTCTGTTGGTAGTTTTTACACTACCCCGGTAGGCAGCTGAAAGGCACCACAAAACTTGTTCTACCTGCTTTCTGGGCTGAGATGGGGAATCGCTGAATTTTCGACTCGGCTGGTGACAAAATGTTCCAAACACACCCCATGCACAACTCCACCGGGGAAGGTGCCAGAAACGAGTTCTGTTGGTAGTTTTTACACTACCCCGGTAGGCAGCTGAAAGGCACCACAAAACTTGTTCTACCTGCTTTCTGGGCTGAGATGGGGAATCGCTGAATTTTGGACTCGGCTGGTGACAAAATGTTCCAAACACACCCCATGCACAACTCCACCGGGGAAGGTGCCAGAAACGAGTTCTGTTGGTAGTTTTTACACTACCCCGGTAGGCAGCTGAAAGGCACCACAAAACTTGTTCTACCTGCTTTCTGGGCTGAGATGGGGAATCGCTGAATTTTGGACTCGGCTGGTGACAAAATGTTCCAAACACACCCCATGCACAACTCCACCGGGGAAGGTGCCAGGAACGAGTTCTGTTGGTAGTTTTTACACTACCCCGGTAGGCAGCTGAAAGGCACCACAAAACTTGTTCTACCTGCTTACTGGGCTGAGATGGGGAATCGCTGAATTTTGGACTCGGCTGGTGACAAAATGTTCCAAACACACCCCATGCACACCTCCACCGGGGAAGTGCCAGAAACGAGTTCTGTTGGTAGTTTTTACACTACCCCGGTAGGCAGCTGAAAGGCACCACAAAACTTGTTCTACCTGCTTTCTGGGCTGAGATGGGGAATCGCTGAATTTTGGACTCGGCTGGTGACAAAATGTTCCAAACACACCCCATGCACAACTCCACCGGGGAAGGTGCCAGAAACGAGTTCTGTTGGTAGTTTTTACACTACCCCGGTAGGCAGCTGAAAGGCACCACAAAACTTGTTCTACCTGCTTTCTGGGCTGAGATGGGGAATCGCTGAATTTTGGACTCGGCTGGTGACAAAATGTTCCAAACACACCCCATGCACAACTCCACCGGGGAAGGTGCCAGAAACGAGTTCCGTTGGTAGTTTTTACACTACCCCGGTAGGCAGCTGAAAGGCACCACAAAACTTGTTCTACCTGCTTTCTGGGCTGAGATGGGGAATCGCTGAATTTTGGACTCGGCTGGTAACAAAATGTTCCAAACACACCCCATGCACAACTCCACCGGGGAAGGTGCCAGAAACGAGTTCTGTTGGTAGTTTTTACACTACCCCGGTAGGCAGCTGAAAGGCACCACAAAACTTGTTGTACCTGCTTTCTGGGCTGAGATGGGGAATCGCTGAATTTTGGACTCGGCTGCTGACAAAATGTTCCAAACACACCCCATGCACAACTCCACCGGGGAAGGTGCCAGAAACGAGTTCTGTTGGTAGTTTTTACACTACCCCGGTAGGCAAGAGAAAGGCACCACAAAACTTGTTGTACCTGCTTTCTGGGCTGAGATGGGGAACGGCTGAATTTTGGACTCGGCTGGTGACAAAATGTTCCAAACACACCCCATGCACAACTCCACCGGGGAAGGTGCCAGAAACGAGTTCTGTTGGTAGTTTTTACACTACCCCGGTAGGCAGCTGAAAGGCACCACAAAACTTGTTCTACCTGCTTTCTGGGCTGAGATGGGGAATCGCTGAATTTTGGACTCGGCTGGTGACAAAATGTTCCAAACACACCCCATGCACAACTCCACCGGGGAAGGTGCCAGAAACGAGTTCTGTTGGTAGTTTTTACACTACCCCGGTAGGCAGCTGAAAGGCACCACAAAACTTGTTCTACCTGCTTTCTGGGCTGAGATGGGGAATCGCTGAATTTTGGACTCGGCTGGTAACAAAATGTTCCAAACACACCCCATGCACAACTCCACCGGGGAAGGTGCCAGAAACGAGTTCTGTTGGTAGTTTTTACACTACCCCGGTAGGCAGCTGAAAGGCACCACAAAACTTGTTGTACCTGCTTTCTGGGCTGAGATGGGGAATCGCTGAATTTTGGACTCGGCTGCTGACAAAATGTTCCAAACACACCCCATGCACAACTCCACCGGGGAAGGTGCCAGAAACGAGTTCTGTTGGTAGTTTTTACACTACCCCGGTAGGCAGCTGAAAGGCACCACAAAACTTGTTCTACCTGCTTTCTGGGCTGAGATGGGGAATCGCTGAATTTTCGACTCGGCTGGTGACAAAATGTTCCAAACACACCCCATGCACAACTCCACCGGGGAAGGTGCCAGAAACGAGTTCTGTTGGTAGTTTTTACACTACCCCGGTAGGCAAGAGAAAGGCACCACAAAACTTGTTGTACCTGCTTTCTGGGCTGAGATGGGGAACGGCTGAATTTTGGACTCGGCTGGTGACAAAATGTTCCAAACACACCCCATGCACAACTCCACCGGGGAAGGTGCCAGAAACGAGTTCTGTTGGTAGTTTTTACACTACCCCGGTAGGCAGCTGAAAGGCACCACAAAACTTGTTCTACCTGCTTTCTGGGCTGAGATGGGGAATCGCTGAATTTTGGACTTGGCTGGTGACAAAATGTTCCAAACACACCCCATGCACAACTCCACCGGGGAAGGTGCCAGAAACGAGTTCTGTTGGTAGTTTTTACACTACCCCGGTAGGCAGCTGAAAGGCACCACAAAACTTGTTCTACCTGCTTTCTGGGCTGAGATGGGGAATCGCTGAATTTTGGACTCGGCTGGTAACAAAATGTTCCAAACACACCCCATGCACAACTCCACCGGGGAAGGTGCCAGAAACGAGTTCTGTTGGTAGTTTTTACACTACCCCGGTAGGCAGCTGAAAGGCACCACAAAACTTGTTGTACCTGCTTTCTGGGCTGAGATGGGGAATCGCTGAATTTTGGACTCGGCTGCTGACAAAATGTTCCAAACACACCCCATGCACAACTCCACCGGGGAAGGTGCCAGAAACGAGTTCTGTTGGTAGTTTTTACACTACCCCGGTAGGCAGCTGAAAGGCACCACAAAACTTGTTCTACCTGCTTTCTGGGCTGAGATGGGGAATCGCTGAATTTTCGACTCGGCTGGTGACAAAATGTTCCAAACACACCCCATGCACAACTCCACCGGGGAAGGTGCCAGAAACGAGTTCTGTTGGTAGTTTTTACACTACCCCGGTAGGCAGCTGAAAGGCACCACAAAACTTGTTCTACCTGCTTTCTGGGCTGAGATGGGGAATCGCTGAATTTTGGACTCGGCTGGTGACAAAATGTTCCAAACACACCCCATGCACAACTCCACCGGGGAAGGTGCCAGAAACGAGTTCTGTTGGTAGTTTTTACACTACCCCGGTAGGCAGCTGAAAGGCACCACAAAACTTGTTCTACCTGCTTTCTGGGCTGAGATGGGGAATCGCTGAATTTTGGACTCGGCTGGTGACAAAATGTTCCAAACACACCCCATGCACAACTCCACCGGGGAAGGTGCCAGGAACGAGTTCTGTTGGTAGTTTTTACACTACCCCGGTAGGCAGCTGAAAGGCACCACAAAACTTGTTCTACCTGCTTACTGGGCTGAGATGGGGAATCGCTGAATTTTGGACTCGGCTGGTGACAAAATGTTCCAAACACACCCCATGCACACCTCCACCGGGGAAGTGCCAGAAACGAGTTCTGTTGGTAGTTTTTACACTACCCCGGTAGGCAGCTGAAAGGCACCACAAAACTTGTTCTACCTGCTTTCTGGGCTGAGATGGGGAATCGCTGAATTTTGGACTCGGCTGGTGACAAAATGTTCCAAACACACCCCATGCACAACTCCACCGGGGAAGGTGCCAGAAACGAGTTCTGTTGGTAGTTTTTACACTACCCCGGTAGGCAGCTGAAAGGCACCACAAAACTTGTTCTACCTGCTTTCTGGGCTGAGATGGGGAATCGCTGAATTTTGGACTCGGCTGGTGACAAAATGTTCCAAACACACCCCATGCACAACTCCACCGGGGAAGGTGCCAGAAACGAGTTCCGTTGGTAGTTTTTACACTACCCCGGTAGGCAGCTGAAAGGCACCACAAAACTTGTTCTACCTGCTTTCTGGGCTGAGATGGGGAATCGCTGAATTTTGGACTCGGCTGGTAACAAAATGTTCCAAACACACCCCATGCACAACTCCACCGGGGAAGGTGCCAGAAACGAGTTCTGTTGGTAGTTTTTACACTACCCCGGTAGGCAGCTGAAAGGCACCACAAAACTTGTTGTACCTGCTTTCTGGGCTGAGATGGGGAATCGCTGAATTTTGGACTCGGCTGCTGACAAAATGTTCCAAACACACCCCATGCACAACTCCACCGGGGAAGGTGCCAGAAACGAGTTCTGTTGGTAGTTTTTACACTACCCCGGTAGGCAAGAGAAAGGCACCACAAAACTTGTTGTACCTGCTTTCTGGGCTGAGATGGGGAACGGCTGAATTTTGGACTCGGCTGGTGACAAAATGTTCCAAACACACCCCATGCACAACTCCACCGGGGAAGGTGCCAGAAACGAGTTCTGTTGGTAGTTTTTACACTACCCCGGTAGGCAGCTGAAAGGCACCACAAAACTTGTTGTACCTGCTTTCTGGGCTGAGATGGGGAATCGCTGAATTTTGGACTCGGCTGCTGACAAAATGTTCCAAACACACCCCATGCACAACTCCACCGGGGAAGGTGCCAGAAACGAGTTCTGTTGGTAGTTTTTACACTACCCCGGTAGGCAAGAGAAAGGCACCACAAAACTTGTTGTACCTGCTTTCTGGGCTGAGATGGGGAACGGCTGAATTTTGGACTCGGCTGGTGACAAAATGTTCCAAACACACCCCATGCACAACTCCACCGGGGAAGGTGCCAGAAACGAGTTCTGTTGGTAGTTTTTACACTACCCCGGTAGGCAGCTGAAAGGCACCACAAAACTTGTTCTACCTGCTTTCTGGGCTGAGATGGGGAATCGCTGAATTTTGGACTTGGCTGGTGACAAAATGTTCCAAACACACCCCATGCACAACTCCACCGGGGAAGGTGCCAGAAACGAGTTCTGTTGGTAGTTTTTACACTACCCCGATAGGCAGCTGAAAGGCACCACAAAACTTGTTCTACCTGCTTTCTGGGCTGAGATGGGGAATCGCTGAATTTTGGACTCGGCTGGTGACAAAATGTTCCAAACACACCCCATGCACAACTCCACCGGGGAAGGTGCCAGAAACGAGTTCTGTTGGTAGTTTTTACACTACCCCGATAGGCAGCTGAAAGGCACCACAAAACTTGTTCTACCTGCTTTCTGGGCTGAGATGGGGAATCGCTGAATTTTGGACTCGGCTGGTGACAAAATGTTCCAAACACACCCCATGCACAACTCCACCGGGGAAGGTGCCAGAAACGAGTTCTGTTGGTAGTTTTTACACTACCCCGGTAGGCAGCTGAAAGGCACCACAAAACTTGTTCTACCTGCTTTCTGGGCTGAGATGGGGAATCGCTGAATTTTGGACTCGGCTGGTGACAAAATGTTCCAAACACACCCCATGCACAACTCCACCGGGGAAGGTGCCAGAATCGAGTTCCGTTGGTAGTTTTTACACTACCCCGGTAGGCAAGAGAAAGGCACCACAAAACTTGTTCTACCTGCTTTCTGGGCTGAGATGGGGAACGGCTGAATTTTGGACTCGGCTGGTAAAAAAATGTTCCAAACACACCCCATGCACAACTCCACCGGGGAAGGTGCCAGAAAGGAGTTCTGTTGGTAGTTTTTACACTACCCCGGTAGGCAGCTGAAAGGCACCACAAAACTTGTTCTACCTGCTTTCTCGGCTGAGATGGGGAATCGCTGAATTTTGGACTCGGCTGGTGACAAAATGTTCCAAACACACCCCATGCACAACTCCACCGGGGAAGGTGCCAGAAACGAGTTCTGTTGGTAGTTTTTACACTACCCCGGTAGGCAAGAGAAAGGCACCACAAAACTTGTTCTACCTGCTTTCTGGGCTGAGATGGGGAATCGCTGAATTTTGGACTCGGCTGGTGACAAAATGTTCCAAACACACCCCATGCACAACTCCACCGGGGAAGGTGCCAGAAACGAGTTCTGTTGGTAGTTTTTACACTACCCCGGTAGGCAGCTGAAAGGCACCACAAAACTTGTTCTACCTGCTTTCTGGGCTGAGATGGGGAATCGCTGAATTTTGGACTCGGCTGGTGACAAAATGTTCCAAACACACCCCATGCACAACTCCACCGGGGAAGGTGCCAGAAACGAGTTCCGTTGGTAGTTTTTACACTACCCCGGTAGGCAGCTGAAAGGCACCACAAAACTTGTTCTACCTGCTTTCTGGGCTGAGATGGGGAATCGCTGAATTTTGGACTCGGCTGGTGACAAAATGTTCCAAACACACCCCATGCACAACTCCACCGGGGAAGGTGCCAGAAACGAGTTCTGTTGGTAGTTTTTACACTACCCCGGTAGGCAGCTGAAAGGCACCACAAAACTTGTTCTACCTGCTTTCTGGGCTGAGATGGGGAATCGCTGAATTTTGGACTCGGCTGCTGACAAAATGTTCCAAACACACCCCATGCACAACTCCACCGGGGAAGGTGCCAGAAACGAGTTCTGTTGGTAGTTTTTACACTACCCCGGTAGGCAGCTGAAAGGCACCACAAAACTTGTTCTACTTGCTTTCTGGGCTGAGATGGGGAATCGCTGAATTTTGGACTCGGCTGGTGACAAAATGTTCCAAACACACCCCATGCACAACTCCACCGGGGAAGGTGCCAGAAACGAGTTCTGTTGGTAGTTTTTACACTACCCCGGTAGGCAGCTGAAAGGCACCACAAAACTTGTTCTACCTGCTTTCTGGGCTGAGATGGGGAATCGCTGAATTTTGGACTCGGCTGGTGACAAAATGTTCCAAACACACCCCATGCACAACTCCACCGGGGAAGGTGCCAGAAACGAGTTCCGTTGGTAGTTTTTACACTACCCCGGTAGGCAGCTGAAAGGCACCACAAAACTTGTTCTACCTGCTTTCTGGGCTGAGATGGGGAATCGCTGAATTTTGGACTCGGCTGGTAACAAAATGTTCCAAACACACCCCATGCACAACTCCACCGGGGAAGGTGCCAGAAACGAGTTCTGTTGGTAGTTTTTACACTACCCCGGTAGGCAGCTGAAAGGCACCACAAAACTTGTTCTACCTGCTTTCTGGGCTGAGATGGGGAATCGCTGAATTTTGGACTCGGCTGGTGACAAAATGTTCCAAACACACCCCATGCACAACTCCACCGGGGAAGGTGCCAGAAACGAGTTCTGTTGGTAGTTTTTACACTACCCCGGTAGGCAGCTGAAAGGCACCACAAAACTTGTTCTACCTGCTTTCTGGGCTGAGATGGGGAATCGCTGAATTTTGGACTCGGCTGGTGACAAAATGTTCCAAACACACCCCATGCACAACTCCACCGGGGAAGGTGCCAGAATCGAGTTCCGTTGGTAGTTTTTACACTACCCCGGTAGGCAGCTGAAAGGCACCACAAAACTTGTTCTACCTGCTTTCTGGGCTGAGATGGGGAATCGCTGAATTTTGGACTCGGCTGGTGACAAAATGTTCCAAACACACCCCATGCACAACTCCACCGGGGAAGGTGCCAGAAACGAGTTCTGTTGGTAGTTTTTACACTACCCCGGTAGGCAGCTGAAAGGCACCACAAAACTTGTTCTACCTGCTTTCTGGGCTGAGATGGGGAATCGCTGAATTTTGGACTCGGCTGCTGACAAAATGTTCCAAACACACCCCATGCACAACTCCACCGGGGAAGGTGCCAGAAACGAGTTCTGTTGGTAGTTTTTACACTACCCCGGTAGGCAGCTGAAAGGCACCACAAAACTTGTTCTACTTGCTTTCTGGGCTGAGATGGGGAATCGCTGAATTTTGGACTCGGCTGGTGACAAAATGTTCCAAACACACCCCATGCACAACTCCACCGGGGAAGGTGCCAGAAACGAGTTCTGTTGGTAGTTTTTACACTACCCCGGTAGGCAGCTGAAAGGCACCACAAAACTTGTTCTACCTGCTTTCTGGGCTGAGATGGGGAATCGCTGAATTTTGGACTCGGCTGGTGACAAAATGTTCCAAACACACCCCATGCACAACTCCACCGGGGAAGGTGCCAGAAACGAGTTCCGTTGGTAGTTTTTACACTACCCCGGTAGGCAGCTGAAAGGCACCACAAAACTTGTTCTACCTGCTTTCTGGGCTGAGATGGGGAATCGCTGAATTTTGGACTCGGCTGGTAACAAAATGTTCCAAACACACCCCATGCACAACTCCACCGGGGAAGGTGCCAGAAACGAGTTCTGTTGGTAGTTTTTACACTACCCCGGTAGGCAGCTGAAAGGCACCACAAAACTTGTTCTACCTGCTTTCTGGGCTGAGATGGGGAATCGCTGAATTTTGGACTCGGCTGGTGACAAAATGTTCCAAACACACCCCATGCACAACTCCACCGGGGAAGGTGCCAGAAACGAGTTCTGTTGGTAGTTTTTACACTACCCCGGTAGGCAGCTGAAAGGCACCACAAAACTTGTTCTACCTGCTTTCTGGGCTGAGATGGGGAATCGCTGAATTTTGGACTCGGCTGGTGACAAAATGTTCCAAACACACCCCATGCACAACTCCACCGGGGAAGGTGCCAGAATCGAGTTCCGTTGGTAGTTTTTACACTACCCCGGTAGGCAAGAGAAAGGCACCACAAAACTTGTTGTACCTGCTTTCTGGGCTGAGATGGGGAACGGCTGAATTTTGGACTCGGCTCCTGACAAAATGTTCCAAACACACCCCATGCACAACTCCACCGGGGAAGGTGCCAGAAACGAGTTCCGTTGGTAGTTTTTACACTACCCCGGTAGGCAGCTGAAAGGCACCATTAAACCTTTTCTTATCTGCTTCCTGGGCTAGAGATGGGGAACAGCTGAATTTTGGACTCGGCTGGTGACAGAATGTTCCAAACACACCCCATGCACAACTCCACCGGGGAAGGTGCCAGAAACGAGTTCTGTTGGTAGTTTTTACACTACCCCGGTAGGCAGCTGAAAGGCACCACAAAACTTGTTCTACCTGCTTTCTGGGCTGAGATGGGGAATCGCTGAATTTTGGACTCGGCTGGTGACAAAATGTTCCAAACACACCCCATGCACAACTCCACCGGGGAAGGTGCCAGAAAGGAGTTCTGTTGGTAGTTTTTACACTACCCTGGTAGGCAGCTGAAAGGCACCACAAAACTTGTTCTACCTGCTTTCTGGGCTGAGATGGGGAATCGCTGAATTTTGGACTCGGCTGGTGACAAAATGTTCCAAACACACACCATGCACAACTCCACCGGGGAAGGTGCCAGAAACGAGTTCTGTTGGTAGTTTTTACACTACCCCGGTAGGCAGCTGAAAGGCACCACAAAACTTGTTCTACCTGCTTTCTGGGCTGAGATGGGGAATCGCTGAATTTTGGACTCGGCTGGTGACAAAATGTTCCAAACACACCCCATGCACAACTCCACCGGGGAAGGTGCCAGAAACGAGTTCTGTTGGTAGTTTTTACACTACCCCGGTAGGCAGCTGAAAGGCACCACAAAACTTGTTCTACCTGCTTTCTGGGCTGAGATGGGGAATCGCTGAATTTTCGACTCGGCTGGTGACAAAATGTTCCAAACACACCCCATGCACAACTCCACCGGGGAAGGTGCCAGAAACGAGTTCTGTTGGTAGTTTTTACACTACCCCGGTAGGCAGCTGAAAGGCACCACAAAACTTGTTCTACCTGCTTTCTGGGCTGAGATGGGGAATCGCTGAATTTTGGACTCGGCTGGTGACAAAATGTTCCAAACACACCCCATGCACAACTCCACCGGGGAAGGTGCCAGAAACGAGTTCTGTTGGTAGTTTTTACACTACCCCGGTAGGCAGCTGAAAGGCACCACAAAACTTGTTCTACCTGCTTTCTGGGCTGAGATGGGGAATCGCTGAATTTTGGACTCGGCTGGTGACAAAATGTTCCAAACACACCCCATGCACAACTCCACCGGGGAAGGTGCCAGAAACGAGTTCTGTTGGTAGTTTTTACACTACCCCGGTAGGCAGCTGAAAGGCACCACAAAACTTGTTCTACCTGCTTTCTGGGCTGAGATGGGGAATCGCTGAATTTTGGACTCGGCTGGTGACAAAATGTTCCAAACACACCCCATGCACAACTCCACCGGGGAAGGTGCCAGAAAGGAGTTCTGTTGGTAGTTTTTACACTACCCCGGTAGGCAGCTGAAAGGCACCACAAAACTTGTTCTACCTGCTTTCTGGGCTGAGATGGGGAATCGCTGAATTTTCGACTCGGCTGGTGACAAAATGTTCCAAACACACCCCATGCACACCTCCACCGGGGAAGGTGCCAGAAACGAGTTCTGTTGGTAGTTTTTACACTACCCCGGTAGGCAGCTGAAAGGCACCACAAAACTTGTTCTACCTGCTTTCTGGGCTGAGATGGGGAATCGCTGAATTTTGGACTCGGCTGGTGACAAAATGTTCCAAACACACCCCATGCACAACTCCACCGGGGAAGGTGCCAGAAACGAGTTCTGTTGGTAGTTTTTACACTACCCCGGTAGGCAAGAGAAAGGCACCACAAAACTTGTTCTGCCTGCTTTCTGGGCTGAGATGGGGAATCGCTGAATTTTGGACTCGGCTGGTGACAAAAGGTTCCAAACACACCCCATGCACAACTCCACCGGGGAAGGTGCCAGAAACGAGTTCTGTTGGTAGTTTTTACACTACCCCGGTAGGCAGCTGAAAGGCACCACAAAACTTGTTCTACCTGCTTTCTGGGCTGAGATGGGGAATCGCTGAATTTTGGACTCGGCTGGTGACAAAATGTTCCAAACACACCCCATGCACAACTCCACCGGGGAAGGTGCCAGAAACGAGTTCTGTTGGTAGTTTTTACACTACCCTGGTAGGCAGCTGAAAGGCACCACAAAACTTGTTCTACCTGCTTTCTGGGCTGAGATGGGGAATCGCTGAATTTTGGACTCGGCTGGTGACAAAATGATCCAAACACACCCCATGCACAACTCCACCGGGGAAGGTGCCAGAAACGAGTTCTGTTGGTAGTTTTTACACTACCCCGGTAGGCAGCTGAAAGGCACCACAAAACTTGTTGTACCTGCTTTCTGGGCTGAGATGGGGAATCGCTGAATTTTGGACTCGGCTGGTGACAAAATGTTCCAAACACACCCCATGCACAACTCCACCGGGGAAGGTGCCAGAAACGAGTTCTGTTGGTAGTTTTTACACTACCCCGGTAGGCACCTGAAAGGCACCACAAAACTTGTTCTACCTGCTTTCTGGGCTGAGATGGGGAATCGCTGAATTTTGGACTCGGCTGGTGACAAAATGTTCCAAACACACCCCATGCACAACTCCACCGGGGAAGGTGCCAGAATCGAGTTCCGTTGGTAGTTTTTACACTACCCCGGTAGGCAGCTGAAAGGCACCACAAAACTTGTTCTACCTGCTTTCTGGGCTGAGATGGGGAATCGCTGAATTTTGGACTCGGCTGGTGACAAAATGTTCCAAACACACCCCATGCACAACTCCACCGGGGAAGGTGCCAGAATCGAGTTCCGTTGGTAGTTTTTACACTACCCCGGTAGGCAAGAGAAAGGCACCACAAAACTTGTTGTACCTGCTTTCTGGGCTGAGATGGGGAACGGCTGAATTTTGGACTCGGCTCCTGACAAAATGTTCCAAACACACCCCATGCACAACTCCACCGGGGAAGGTGCCAGAAACGAGTTCCGTTGGTAGTTTTTACACTACCCCGGTAGGCAGCTGAAAGGCACCATTAAACCTTTTCTTATCTGCTTCCTGGGCTAGAGATGGGGAACAGCTGAATTTTGGACTCGGCTGGTGACAGAATGTTCCAAACACACCCCATGCACAACTCCACCGGGGAAGGTGCCAGAAACGAGTTCTGTTGGTAGTTTTTACACTACCCCGGTAGGCAGCTGAAAGGCACCACAAAACTTGTTCTACCTGCTTTCTGGGCTGAGATGGGGAATCGCTGAATTTTGGACTCGGCTGGTGACAAAATGTTCCAAACACACCCCATGCACAACTCCACCGGGGAAGGTGCCAGAAAGGAGTTCTGTTGGTAGTTTTTACACTACCCCGGTAGGCAGCTGAAAGGCACCACAAAACTTGTTCTACCTGCTTTCTGGGCTGAGATGGGGAATCGCTGAATTTTGGACTCGGCTGGTGACAAAATGTTCCAAACACACACCATGCACAACTCCACCGGGGAAGGTGCCAGAAACGAGTTCTGTTGGTAGTTTTTACACTACCCCGGTAGGCAGCTGAAAGGCACCACAAAACTTGTTCTACCTGCTTTCTGGGCTGAGATGGGGAATCGCTGAATTTTGGACTCGGCTGGTGACAAAATGTTCCAAACACACCCCATGCACAACTCCACCGGGGAAGGTGCCAGAAACGAGTTCTGTTGGTAGTTTTTACACTACCCCGGTAGGCAGCTGAAAGGCACCACAAAACTTGTTCTACCTGCTTTCTGGGCTGAGATGGGGAATCGCTGAATTTTCGACTCGGCTGGTGACAAAATGTTCCAAACACACCCCATGCACAACTCCACCGGGGAAGGTGCCAGAAACGAGTTCTGTTGGTAGTTTTTACACTACCCCGGTAGGCAGCTGAAAGGCACCACAAAACTTGTTCTACCTGCTTTCTGGGCTGAGATGGGGAATCGCTGAATTTTGGACTCGGCTGGTGACAAAATGTTCCAAACACACCCCATGCACAACTCCACCGGGGAAGGTGCCAGAAACGAGTTCTGTTGGTAGTTTTTACACTACCCCGGTAGGCAGCTGAAAGGCACCACAAAACTTGTTCTACCTGCTTTCTGGGCTGAGATGGGGAATCGCTGAATTTTGGACTCGGCTGGTGACAAAATGTTCCAAACACACCCCATGCACAACTCCACCGGGGAAGGTGCCAGAAACGAGTTCTGTTGGTAGTTTTTACACTACCCCGGTAGGCAGCTGAAAGGCACCACAAAACTTGTTCTACCTGCTTTCTGGGCTGAGATGGGGAATCGCTGAATTTTGGACTCGGCTGGTGACAAAATGTTCCAAACACACCCCATGCACAACTCCACCGGGGAAGGTGCCAGAAAGGAGTTCTGTTGGTAGTTTTTACACTACCCCGGTAGGCAGCTGAAAGGCACCACAAAACTTGTTCTACCTGCTTTCTGGGCTGAGATGGGGAATCGCTGAATTTTCGACTCGGCTGGTGACAAAATGTTCCAAACACACCCCATGCACACCTCCACCGGGGAAGGTGCCAGAAACGAGTTCTGTTGGTAGTTTTTACACTACCCCGGTAGGCAGCTGAAAGGCACCACAAAACTTGTTCTACCTGCTTTCTGGGCTGAGATGGGGAATCGCTGAATTTTGGACTCGGCTGGTGACAAAATGTTCCAAACACACCCCATGCACAACTCCACCGGGGAAGGTGCCAGAAACGAGTTCTGTTGGTAGTTTTTACACTACCCCGGTAGGCAAGAGAAAGGCACCACAAAACTTGTTCTGCCTGCTTTCTGGGCTGAGATGGGGAATCGCTGAATTTTGGACTCGGCTGGTGACAAAAGGTTCCAAACACACCCCATGCACAACTCCACCGGGGAAGGTGCCAGAAACGAGTTCTGTTGGTAGTTTTTACACTACCCCGGTAGGCAGCTGAAAGGCACCACAAAACTTGTTCTACCTGCTTTCTGGGCTGAGATGGGGAATCGCTGAATTTTGGACTCGGCTGGTGACAAAATGTTCCAAACACACCCCATGCACAACTCCACCGGGGAAGGTGCCAGAAACGAGTTCTGTTGGTAGTTTTTACACTACCCTGGTAGGCAGCTGAAAGGCACCACAAAACTTGTTCTACCTGCTTTCTGGGCTGAGATGGGGAATCGCTGAATTTTGGACTCGGCTGGTGACAAAATGATCCAAACACACCCCATGCACAACTCCACCGGGGAAGGTGCCAGAAACGAGTTCTGTTGGTAGTTTTTACACTACCCCGGTAGGCAGCTGAAAGGCACCACAAAACTTGTTCTACCTGCTTTCTGGGCTGAGATGGGGAATCGCTGAATTTTGGACTCGGCTGGTGACAAAATGTTCCAAACACACCCCATGCACAACTCCACCGGGGAAGGTGCCAGAAACGAGTTCTGTTGGTAGTTTTTACACTACCCCGGTAGGCACCTGAAAGGCACCACAAAACTTGTTCTACCTGCTTTCTGGGCTGAGATGGGGAATCGCTGAATTTTGGACTCGGCTGGTGACAAAATGTTCCAAACACACCCCATGCACAACTCCACCGGGGAAGGTGCCAGAAACGAGTTCCGTTGGTAGTTTTTACACTACCCCGGTAGGCAGCTGAAAGGCACCATTAAACCTTTTCTTATCTGCTTCCTGGGCTAGAGATGGGGAACAGCTGAATTTTGGACTCGGCTGGTGACAGAATGTTCCAAACACACCCCATGCACAACTCCACCGGGGAAGGTGCCAGAAACGAGTTCTGTTGGTAGTTTTTACACTACCCCGGTAGGCAGCTGAAAGGCACCACAAAACTTGTTCTACCTGCTTTCTGGGCTGAGATGGGGAATCGCTGAATTTTGGACTCGGCTGGTGACAAAATGTTCCAAACACACCCCATGCACAACTCCACCGGGGAAGGTGCCAGAAAGGAGTTCTGTTGGTAGTTTTTACACTACCCCGGTAGGCAGCTGAAAGGCACCACAAAACTTGTTCTACCTGCTTTCTGGGCTGAGATGGGGAATCGCTGAATTTTCGACTCGGCTGGTGACAAAATGTTCCAAACACACCCCATGCACACCTCCACCGGGGAAGGTGCCAGAAACGAGTTCTGTTGGTAGTTTTTACACTACCCCGGTAGGCAGCTGAAAGGCACCACAAAACTTGTTCTACCTGCTTTCTGGGCTGAGATGGGGAATCGCTGAATTTTGGACTCGGCTGGTGACAAAATGTTCCAAACACACCCCATGCACAACTCCACCGGGGAAGGTGCCAGAAACGAGTTCTGTTGGTAGTTTTTACACTACCCCGGTAGGCAAGAGAAAGGCACCACAAAACTTGTTCTGCCTGCTTTCTGGGCTGAGATGGGGAATCGCTGAATTTTGGACTCGGCTGGTGACAAAATGTTCCAAACACACCCCATGCACAACTCCACCGGGGAAGGTGCCAGAAACGAGTTCTGTTGGTAGTTTTTACACTACCCCGGTAGGCAGCTGAAAGGCACCACAAAACTTGTTCTACCTGCTTTCTGGGCTGAGATGGGGAATCGCTGAATTTTCGACTCGGCTGGTGACAAAATGTTCCAAACACACCCCATGCACAACTCCACCGGGGAAGGTGCCAGAAACGAGTTCTGTTGGTAGTTTTTACACTACCCTGGTAGGCAGCTGAAAGGCACCACAAAACTTGTTCTACCTGCTTTCTGGGCTGAGATGGGGAATCGCTGAATTTTGGACTCGGCTGGTGACAAAATGATCCAAACACACCCCATGCACAACTCCACCGGGGAAGGTGCCAGAAACGAGTTCTGTTGGTAGTTTTTACACTACCCCGGTAGGCAGCTGAAAGGCACCACAAAACTTGTTGTACCTGCTTTCTGGGCTGAGATGGGGAATCGCTGAATTTTGGACTCGGCTGGTGACAAAATGTTCCAAACACACCCCATGCACAACTCCACCGGGGAAGGTGCCAGAAACGAGTTCTGTTGGTAGTTTTTACACTACCCCGGTAGGCACCTGAAAGGCACCACAAAACTTGTTCTACCTGCTTTCTGGGCTGAGATGGGGAATCGCTGAATTTTGGACTCGGCTGGTGACAAAATGTTCCAAACACACCCCATGCACAACTCCACCGGGGAAGGTGCCAGAAACGAGTTCCGTTGGTAGTTTTTACACTACCCCGGTAGGCAGCTGAAAGGCACCATTAAACCTTTTCTTATCTGCTTCCTGGGCTAGAGATGGGGAACAGCTGAATTTTGGACTCGGCTGGTGACAGAATGTTCCAAACACACCCCATGCACAACTCCACCGGGGAAGGTGCCAGAAACGAGTTCTGTTGGTAGTTTTTACACTACCCCGGTAGGCAGCTGAAAGGCACCACAAAACTTGTTCTACCTGCTTTCTGGGCTGAGATGGGGAATCGCTGAATTTTGGACTCAGCTGGTGACAAAATGTTCCAAACACACCCCATGCACAACTCCACCGGGGAAGGTGCCAGAAAGGAGTTCTGTTGGTAGTTTTTACACTACCCCGGTAGGCAGCTGAAAGGCACCACAAAACTTGTTCTACCTGCTTTCTGGGCTGAGATGGGGAATCGCTGAATTTTGGACTCGGCTGGTGACAAAATGTTCCAAACACACCCCATGCACACCTCCACCGGGGAAGGTGCCAGAAACGAGTTCTGTTGGTAGTTTTTACACTACCCCGGTAGGCAGCTGAAAGGCACCACAAAACTTGTTCTACCTGCTTTCTGGGCTGAGATGGGGAATCGCTGAATTTTGGACTCGGCTGGTGACAAAATGTTCCAAACACACCCCATGCACAACTCCACCGGGGAAGGTGCCAGAAACGAGTTCTGTTGGTAGTTTTTACACTACCCCGGTAGGCAGCTGAAAGGCACCACAAAACTTGTTCTACCTGCTTTCTGGGCTGAGATGGGGAATCGCTGAATTTTCGACTCGGCTGCTGACAAAATGTTCCAAACACACCCCATGCACAACTCCACCGGGGAAGGTGCCAGAAACGAGGTCTGTTGGTAGTTTTTACACTACCCCGGTAGGCAGCTGAAAGGCACCACAAAACTTGTTCTACCTGCTTTCTGGGCTGAGATGGGGAATCGCTGAATTTTGGACTCGGCTGCTGACAAAATGTTCCAAACACACCCCATGCACAACTCCACCGGGGAAGGTGCCAGAAACGAGTTCTGTTGGTAGTTTTTACACTACCCCGGTAGGCAGCTGAAAGGCACCACAAAACTTGTTCTACCTGCTTTCTGGGCTGAGATGGGGAATCGCTGAATTTTGGACTCGGCTGCTGACAAAATGTTCCAAACACACCCCATGCACAACTCCACCGGGGAAGGTGCCAGAAACGAGTTCTGTTGGTAGTTTTTACACTACCCCGGTAGGCAGCTGAAAGGCACCACAAAACTTGTTCTACCTGCTTTCTGGGCTGAGATGGGGAATCGCTGAATTTTGGACTCGGCTGGTGACAAAATGTTCCAAACACACCCCATGCACAACTCCACCGGGGAAGGTGCCAGAAAGGAGTTCTGTTGGTAGTTTTTACACTACCCCGGTAGGCAGCTGAAAGGCACCACAAAACTTGTTCTACCTGCTTTCTGGGCTGAGATGGGGAATCGCTGAATTTTCGACTCGGCTGGTGACAAAATGTTCCAAACACACCCCATGCACACCTCCACCGGGGAAGGTGCCAGAAACGAGTTCTGTTGGTAGTTTTTACACTACCCCGGTAGGCAGCTGAAAGGCACCACAAAACTTGTTCTACCTGCTTTCTGGGCTGAGATGGGGAATCGCTGAATTTTGGACTCGGCTGCTGACAAAATGTTCCAAACACACCCCATGCACAACTCCACCGGGGAAGGTGCCAGAAATGAGTTCTGTTGGTAGTTTTTACACTACCCCGGTAGGCAGCTGAAAGGCACCATAAAACCGGTTCTACCTGCTTTCTGGGCTGAGATGGGGAATCGCTGAATTTTGGACTCGGCTGGTGACAAAATGTTCCAAACACACCCCATGCACACCTCCACCGGGGAAGGTGCCAGAAACGAGTTCTGTTGGTAGTTTTTACAGTACCCCGGTAGGCAGCTGAAAGGCACCACAAAACTTGTTCTACCTGCTTTCTGGGCTGAGATGGGGAATCGCTGAATTTTGGACTCGGCTGGTAACAAAATGTTCCAAACACACCCCATGCACAACTCCACCGGGGAAGGTGCCAGAAACGAGTTCTGTTGGTAGTTTTTACACTACCCCGGTAGGCAGCTGAAAGGCACCACAAAACTTGTTCTACCTGCTTTCTGGGCTGACATGGAGAATCGCTGAATTTTGGACTCGGCTGGTGACAAAATGTTCCAAACACACCCCATGCACAACTCCACCGGGGAAGGTGCCAGAAACGAGTTCTGTTGGTAGTTTTTACACTACCCCGGTAGGCAGCTGAAAGGCACCACAAAACTTGTTCTACCTGCTTTCTGGGCTGAGATGGGGAATCGCTGAATTTTGGACTCGGCTGGTGACAAAATGTTCCAAACACACCCCATGCACAACTCCACCGGGGAAGGTGCCAGAAACGAGTTCTGTTGGTAGTTTTTACACTACCCCGGTAGGCAGCTGAAAGGCACCACAAAACTTGTTCTACCTGCTTTCTGGGCTGAGATGGGGAATCGCTGAATTTTGGACTCGGCTGGTGACAAAATGTTCCAAACACACCCCATGCACAACTCCACCGGGGAAGGTGCCAGAAACGAGTTCTGTTGGTAGTTTTTACACTACCCCGGTAGGCAAGAGAAAGGCACCACAAAACTTGTTCTACCTGCTTTCTGGGCTGAGATGGAGAATCGCTGAATTTTGGACTCGGCTGGTGACAAAATGTTCCAAACACACCCCATGCACACCTCCACCGGGGAAGGTGCCAGAAACGAGTTCTGTTGGTAGTTTTTACACTACCCCGGTAGGCAAGAGAAAGGCACCACAAAACTTGTTGTACCTGCTTTCTGGGCTGAGATGGGGAACGGCTGAATTTTGGACTCGGCTCCTGACAAAATGTTCCAAACACACCCCATGCACAACTCCACCGGGGAAGGTGCCAGAAAGGAGTTCTGTTGGTAGTTTTTACACTACCCCGGTAGGCAAGAGAAAGGCACCACAAAACTTGTTCTACCTGCTTTCTGGGCTGAGATGGGGAATCGCTGAATTTTGGACTCGGCTGGTGACAAAATGTTCCAAACACACCCCATGCACAACTCCACCGGGGAAGGTGCCAGAAACGAGTTCTGTTGGTAGTTTTTACACTACCCCGGTAGGCAGCTGAAAGGCACCACAAAACTTGTTGTACCTGCTTTCTGGGCTGAGATGGGGAATCGCTGAATTTTGGACTCGGCTGGTGACAAAATGTTCCAAACACACCCCATGCACAACTCCACCGGGGAAGGTGCCAGAAACGAGTTCTGTTGGTAGTTTTTACACTACCCCGGTAGGCACCTGAAAGGCACCACAAAACTTGTTCTACCTGCTTTCTGGGCTGAGATGGGGAATCGCTGAATTTTGGACTCGGCTGGTGACAAAATGTTCCAAACACACCCCATGCACAACTCCACCGGGGAAGGTGCCAGAAACGAGTTCCGTTGGTAGTTTTTACACTACCCCGGTAGGCAGCTGAAAGGCACCATTAAACCTTTTCTTATCTGCTTCCTGGGCTAGAGATGGGGAACAGCTGAATTTTGGACTCGGCTGGTGACAGAATGTTCCAAACACACCCCATGCACAACTCCACCGGGGAAGGTGCCAGAAACGAGTTCTGTTGGTAGTTTTTACACTACCCCGGTAGGCAGCTGAAAGGCACCACAAAACTTGTTCTACCTGCTTTCTGGGCTGAGATGGGGAATCGCTGAATTTTGGACTCAGCTGGTGACAAAATGTTCCAAACACACCCCATGCACAACTCCACCGGGGAAGGTGCCAGAAAGGAGTTCTGTTGGTAGTTTTTACACTACCCCGGTAGGCAGCTGAAAGGCACCACAAAACTTGTTCTACCTGCTTTCTGGGCTGAGATGGGGAATCGCTGAATTTTGGACTCGGCTGGTGACAAAATGTTCCAAACACACCCCATGCACACCTCCACCGGGGAAGGTGCCAGAAACGAGTTCTGTTGGTAGTTTTTACACTACCCCGGTAGGCAGCTGAAAGGCACCACAAAACTTGTTCTACCTGCTTTCTGGGCTGAGATGGGGAATCGCTGAATTTTGGACTCGGCTGGTGACAAAATGTTCCAAACACACCCCATGCACAACTCCACCGGGGAAGGTGCCAGAAACGAGTTCTGTTGGTAGTTTTTACACTACCCCGGTAGGCAGCTGAAAGGCACCACAAAACTTGTTCTACCTGCTTTCTGGGCTGAGATGGGGAATCGCTGAATTTTCGACTCGGCTGCTGACAAAATGTTCCAAACACACCCCATGCACAACTCCACCGGGGAAGGTGCCAGAAACGAGGTCTGTTGGTAGTTTTTACACTACCCCGGTAGGCAGCTGAAAGGCACCACAAAACTTGTTCTACCTGCTTTCTGGGCTGAGATGGGGAATCGCTGAATTTTGGACTCGGCTGCTGACAAAATGTTCCAAACACACCCCATGCACAACTCCACCGGGGAAGGTGCCAGAAACGAGTTCTGTTGGTAGTTTTTACACTACCCCGGTAGGCAGCTGAAAGGCACCACAAAACTTGTTCTACCTGCTTTCTGGGCTGAGATGGGGAATCGCTGAATTTTGGACTCGGCTGCTGACAAAATGTTCCAAACACACCCCATGCACAACTCCACCGGGGAAGGTGCCAGAAACGAGTTCTGTTGGTAGTTTTTACACTACCCCGGTAGGCAGCTGAAAGGCACCACAAAACTTGTTCTACCTGCTTTCTGGGCTGAGATGGGGAATCGCTGAATTTTGGACTCGGCTGGTGACAAAATGTTCCAAACACACCCCATGCACAACTCCACCGGGGAAGGTGCCAGAAAGGAGTTCTGTTGGTAGTTTTTACACTACCCCGGTAGGCAGCTGAAAGGCACCACAAAACTTGTTCTACCTGCTTTCTGGGCTGAGATGGGGAATCGCTGAATTTTCGACTCGGCTGGTGACAAAATGTTCCAAACACACCCCATGCACACCTCCACCGGGGAAGGTGCCAGAAACGAGTTCTGTTGGTAGTTTTTACACTACCCCGGTAGGCAGCTGAAAGGCACCACAAAACTTGTTCTACCTGCTTTCTGGGCTGAGATGGGGAATCGCTGAATTTTGGACTCGGCTGCTGACAAAATGTTCCAAACACACCCCATGCACAACTCCACCGGGGAAGGTGCCAGAAATGAGTTCTGTTGGTAGTTTTTACACTACCCCGGTAGGCAGCTGAAAGGCACCATAAAACCGGTTCTACCTGCTTTCTGGGCTGAGATGGGGAATCGCTGAATTTTGGACTCGGCTGGTGACAAAATGTTCCAAACACACCCCATGCACACCTCCACCGGGGAAGGTGCCAGAAACGAGTTCTGTTGGTAGTTTTTACAGTACCCCGGTAGGCAGCTGAAAGGCACCACAAAACTTGTTCTACCTGCTTTCTGGGCTGAGATGGGGAATCGCTGAATTTTGGACTCGGCTGGTAACAAAATGTTCCAAACACACCCCATGCACAACTCCACCGGGGAAGGTGCCAGAAACGAGTTCTGTTGGTAGTTTTTACACTACCCCGGTAGGCAGCTGAAAGGCACCACAAAACTTGTTCTACCTGCTTTCTGGGCTGACATGGAGAATCGCTGAATTTTGGACTCGGCTGGTGACAAAATGTTCCAAACACACCCCATGCACAACTCCACCGGGGAAGGTGCCAGAAACGAGTTCTGTTGGTAGTTTTTACACTACCCCGGTAGGCAGCTGAAAGGCACCACAAAACTTGTTCTACCTGCTTTCTGGGCTGAGATGGGGAATCGCTGAATTTTGGACTCGGCTGGTGACAAAATGTTCCAAACACACCCCATGCACAACTCCACCGGGGAAGGTGCCAGAAACGAGTTCTGTTGGTAGTTTTTACACTACCCCGGTAGGCAGCTGAAAGGCACCACAAAACTTGTTCTACCTGCTTTCTGGGCTGAGATGGGGAATCGCTGAATTTTGGACTCGGCTGGTGACAAAATGTTCCAAACACACCCCATGCACAACTCCACCGGGGAAGGTGCCAGAAACGAGTTCTGTTGGTAGTTTTTACACTACCCCGGTAGGCAAGAGAAAGGCACCACAAAACTTGTTCTACCTGCTTTCTGGGCTGAGATGGAGAATCGCTGAATTTTGGACTCGGCTGGTGACAAAATGTTCCAAACACACCCCATGCACACCTCCACCGGGGAAGGTGCCAGAAACGAGTTCTGTTGGTAGTTTTTACACTACCCCGGTAGGCAAGAGAAAGGCACCACAAAACTTGTTGTACCTGCTTTCTGGGCTGAGATGGGGAACGGCTGAATTTTGGACTCGGCTCCTGACAAAATGTTCCAAACACACCCCATGCACAACTCCACCGGGGAAGGTGCCAGAAAGGAGTTCTGTTGGTAGTTTTTACACTACCCCGGTAGGCAGCTGAAAGGCACCACAAAACTTGTTCTACCTGCTTTCTGGGCTGAGATGGGGAATCGCTGAATTTTGGACTCGGCTGGTGACAAAATGTTCCAAACACACCCCATGCACAACTCCACCGGGGAAGGGGCCAGAAACGAGTTCTGTTGGTAGTTTTTACACTACCCCGGTAGGCAAGAGAAAGGCACCACAAAACTTGTTCTACCTGCTTTCTGGGCTGAGATGGGGAATCGCTGAATTTTGGACTCGGCTGGTGACAAAATGTTCCAAACACACCCCATGCACAACTCCACCGGGGAAGGTGCCAGAAACGAGTTCCGTTGGTAGTTTTTACACTACCCCGGTAGGCAAGAGAAAGGCACCACAAAACTTGTTGTACCTGCTTTCTGGGCTGAGATGGGGAACGACTGAATTTTGGACTCGGCTCCTGACAAAATGTTCCAAACACACCCCATGCACAACTCCACCGGGGAAGGTGCCAGAAAGGAGTTCTGTTGGTAGTTTTTACACTACCCCGGTAGGCAGCTGAAAGGCACCACAAAACTTGTTCTACCTGCTTTCTCGGCTGAGATGGGGAATCGCTGAATTTTGGACTCGGCTGGTGACAAAATGTTCCAAACACACCCCATGCACAACTCCACCGGGGAAGGTGCCAGAAACGAGTTCTGTTGGTAGTTTTTACACTACCCCGGTAGGCAGCTGAAAGGCACCACAAAACTTGTTCTACCTGCTTTCTGGGCTGAGATGGGGAATCGCTGAATTTTGGACTCGGCTGGTGACAAAATGTTCCAAACACACCCCATGCACAACTCCACCGGGGAAGGGGCCAGAAACGAGTTCTGTTGGTAGTTTTTACACTACCCCGGTAGGCAAGAGAAAGGCACCACAAAACTTGTTCTACCTGCTTTCTGGGCTGAGATGGGGAATCGCTGAATTTTGGACTCGGCTGGTGACAAAATGTTCCAAACACACCCCATGCACAACTCCACCGGGGAAGGTGCCAGAAACGAGTTCTGTTGGTAGTTTTTACACTACCCCGGTAGGCAGCTGAAAGGCACCACAAAACTTGTTCTACCTGCTTTCTGGGCTGAGATGGGGAATCGCTGAATTTTGGACTCGGCTGCTGACAAAATGTTCCAAACACACCCCATGCACAACTCCACCGGGGAAGGTGCCAGAAACGAGTTCTGTTGGTAGTTTTTACACTACCCCGGTAGGCACCTGAAAGGCACCACAAAACTTGTTCTACCTGCTTTCTGGGCTGAGATGGGGAATCGCTGAATTTTGGACTCGGCTGGTGACAAAATGTTCCAAACACACCCCATGCACAACTCCACCGGGGAAGGTGCCAGAAACGAGTTCCGTTGGTAGTTTTTACACTACCCCGGTAGGCAGCTGAAAGGCACCACAAAACTTGTTCTACCTGCTTTCTGGGCTGAGATGGGGAATCGCTGTTTTGGACTCGGCTGGTGACAAAATGTTCCAAACACACCCCATGCACAACTCCACCGGGGAAGGTGCCAGAAACGAGTTCTGTTGGTAGTTTTTACACTACCCCGGTAGGCAGCTGAAAGGCACCACAAAACTTGTTCTACCTGCTTTCTGGGCTGAGATGGGGAATCGCTGAATTTTGGACTCGGCTGGTGACAAAATGTTCCAAACACACCCCATGCACAACTCCACCGGGGAAGGTGCCAGAAACGAGTTCTGTTGGTAGTTTTTACACTACCCCGGTAGGCAAGAGAAAGGCACCACAAAACTTGTTCTACCTGCTTTCTGGGCTGAGATGGGGAATCGCTGAATTTTGGACTCGGCTGGTGACAAAATGTTCCAAACACACCCCATGCACAACTCCACCGGGGAAGGTGCCAGAAACGAGTTCTGTTGGTAGTTTTTACACTACCCCGGTAGGCAAGAGAAAGGCACCACAAAACTTGTTGTACCTGCTTTCTGGGCTGAGATGGGGAATAGCTGAATTTTGGACTCGGCTGGTGACAAAATGTTCCAAACACACCCCATGCACAACTCCACCGGGGAAGGTGCCAGAAACGAGTTCTGTTGGTAGTTTTTACACTACCCCGGTAGGCAGCTGAAAGGCACCACAAAACTTGTTGTACCTGCTTTCTGGGCTGAGATGGGGAATCCCTGAATTTTGGACTCGGCTGGTGACAAATAGTTCCAAACACACCCCATGCACAACTCCACCGGGGAAGGTGCCAGAAACGAGTTCTGTTGGTAGTTTTTACACTACCCCGGTAGGCAGCTGAAAGGCACCACAAAACTTGTTCTACCTGCTTTCTGGGCTGAGATGGGGAATCGCTGAATTTTGGACTCGGCTGGTGACAAAATGTTCCAAACACACCCCATGCACAACTCCACCGGGGAAGGTGCCAGAAACGAGTTCTGTTGGTAGTTTTTACACTACCCCGGTAGGCAGCTGAAAGGCACCACAAAACTTGTTCTACCTGCTTTCTGGGCTGAGATGGGGAATCGCTGAATTTTGGACTCGGCTGCTGACAAAATGTTCCAAACACACCCCATGCACAACTCCACCGGGGAAGGTGCCAGAAACGAGTTCTGTTGGTAGTTTTTACACTACCCCGGTAGGCAGCTGAAAGGCACCACAAAACTTGTTCTACCTGCTTTCTGGGCTGAGATGGGGAATCGCTGAATTTTGGACTCGGCTGGTGACAAAATGTTCCAAACACACCCCATGCACAACTCCACCGGGGAAGGTGCCAGAAACGAGTTCTGTTGGTAGTTTTTACACTACCCCGGTAGGCAGCTGAAAGGCACCACAAAACTTGTTCTACCTGCTTTCTGGGCTGAGATGGGGAATCGCTGAATTTTGGACTCGGCTGGTGACAAATAGTTCCAAACACACCCCATGCACAACTCCACCGGGGAAGGTGCCAGAAACGAGTTGTGTTGGTAGTTTTTACACTACCCCGGTAGGCAGCTGAAAGGCACCACAAAACTTGTTCTACCTGCTTTCTGGGCTGAGATGGGGAACGGCTGAATTTTGGACTCGGCTGGTGACAAAATGTTCCAAACACACCCCATGCACAACTCCACCGGGGAAGGTGCCAGAAACGAGTTCTGTTGGTAGTTTTTACACTACCCCGGTAGGCAGCTGAAAGGCACCACAAAACTTGTTCTACCTGCTTTCTGGGCTGAGATGGGGAACGGCTGAATTTTGGACTCGGCTGGTGACAAAATGTTCCAAACACACCCCATGCACAACTCCACCGGGGAAGGTGCCAGAATCGAGTTCCGTTGGTAGTTTTTACACTACCCCGGTAGGCAGCTGAAAGGCACCACAAAAGTTTTTCTACCTGCTTTCTGGGCTGAGATGGGGAATCGCTGAATTTTGGACTCGGCTGGTGACAAAATGTTCCAAACACACCCCATGCACAACTCCACCGGGGAAGGTGCCAGAAACGAGTTCTGTTGGTAGTTTTTACACTACCCCGGTAGGCAGCTGAAAGGCACCACAAAACTTGTTCTACCTGCTTTCTGGGCTGAGATGGGGAATCGCTGAATTTTGGACTCGGCTGGTGACAAAATGTTCCAAACACACCCCATGCACAACTCCACCGGGGAAGGTGCCAGAAACGAGTTCTGTTGGTAGTTTTTACACTACCCCGGTAGGCAGCTGAAAGGCACCACAAAACTTGTTCTACCTGCTTTCTGGGCTGAGATGGGGAACGGCTGAATTTTGGACTCGGCTGGTGACAAAATGTTCCAAACACACCCCATGCACAACTCCACCAGGGAAGGTGCCAGAAACGAGTTCTGTTGGTAGTTTTTACACTACCCCGGTAGGCAAGAGAAAGGCACCACAAAACTTGTTCTACCTGCTTTCTGGGCTGAGATGGGGAATCGCTGAATTTTGGACTCGGCTGGTGACAAAATGTTCCAAACACACCCCATGCACAACTCCACCGGGGAAGGTGCCAGAAACGAGTTCTGTTGGTAGTTTTTACACTACCCCGGTAGGCAGCTGAAAGGCACCACAAAACTTGTTCTACCTGCTTTCTGGGCTGAGATGGGGAACGGCTGAATTTTGGACTCGGCTGGTGACAAAATGTTCCAAACACACCCCATGCACAACTCCACCGGGGAAGGTGCCAGAAACGAGTTCTGTTGGTAGTTTTTACACTACCCCGGTAGGCAGCTGAAAGGCACCACAAAACTTGTTCTACCTGCTTTCTGGGCTGAGATGGGGAATCGCTGAATTTTGGACTCGGCTGGTGACAAAATGTTCCAAACACACCCCATGCACAACTCCACCGGGGAAGGTGCCAGAAACGAGTTCTGTTGGTAGTTTTTACACTACCCCGGTAGGCAAGAGAAAGGCACCACAAAACTTGTTGTACCTGCTTTCTGGGCTGAGATGGGGAATCGCTGAATTTTGGACTCGGCTGGTGACAAAATGTTCCAAACACACCCCATGCACAACTCCACCGGGGAAGGTGCCAGAAACGAGTTCTGTTGGTAGTTTTTACACTACCCCGGTAGGCAGCTGAAAGGCACCACAAAACTTGTTCTACCTGCTTTCTGGGCTGAGATGGGGAATCGCTGAATTTTGGACTCGGCTGGTGACAAATAGTTCCAAACACACCCCATGCACAACTCCACCGGGGAAGGTGCCAGAAAGGAGTTCCGTTGGTAGTTTTTACACTACCCCGGTAGGCAGCTGAAAGGCACCACAAAACTTGTTCTACCTGCTTTCTGGGCTGAGATGGGGAATCGCTGAATTTTGGACTCGGCTGGTGACAAAATGTTCCAAACACACCCCATGCACAACTCCACCGGGGAAGGTGCCAGAAACGAGTTCCGTTGGTAGTTTTTACACTACCCCGGTAGGCAGCTGAAAGGCACCACAAAACTTGTTCTACCTGCTTTCTGGGCTGAGATGGGGAATCGCTGAATTTTGGACTCGGCTGGTGACAAAATGTTCCAAACACACCCCATGCACAACTCCACCGGGGAAGGTGCCAGAAACGAGTTCTGTTGGTAGTTTTTACACTACCCCGGTAGGCAGCTGAAAGGCACCACAAAACTTGTTCTACCTGCTTTCTGGGCTGAGATGGGGAATCGCTGAATTTTGGACTCGGCTGGTGACAAAATGTTCCAAACACACCCCATGCAAAACTCCACCGGGGAAGGTGCCAGAAACGAGTTCTGTTGGTAGTTTTTACACTACCCCGGTAGGCAGCTGAAAGGCACCACAAAACTTGTTCTACCTGCTTTCTGGGCTGAGATGGGGAACGGCTGAATTTTGGACTCGGCTGGTGACAAAATGTTCCAAACACACCCCATGCACAACTCCACCGGGGAAGGTGCCAGAATCGAGTTCCGTTGGTAGTTTTTACACTACCCCGGTAGGCAGCTGAAAGGCACCACAAAACTTGTTCTACCTGCTTTCTGGGCTGAGATGGGGAATCGCTGAATTTTGGACTCGGCTGGTGACAAAATGTTCCAAACACACCCCATGCACAACTCCACCGGGGAAGGTGCCAGAAACGAGTTCTGTTGGTAGTTTTTACACTACCCCGGTAGGCAGCTGAAAGGCACCACAAAACTTGTTCTACCTGCTTTCTGGGCTGAGATGGGGAATCGCTGAATTTTGGACTCGGCTGGTGACAAAATGTTCCAAACACACCCCATGCACAACTCCACCGGGGAAGGTGCCAGAAACGAGTTCCGTTGGTAGTTTTTACACTACCCCGGTAGGCAGCTGAAAGGCACCACAAAACTTGTTCTACCTGCTTTCTGGGCTTGAGATGGGGAATCGCTGAATTTTGGACTCGGCTGGTGACAAAATGTTCCAAACACACCCCCATGCACAACTCCACCGGGGAAGGTGCCAGAAACGAGTTCCGTTGGTAGTTTTTACACTACCCCGGTAGGCAGCTGAAAGGCACCACAAAACTTGTTCTACCTGCTTTCTGGGCTGAGATGGGGAATCGCTGAATTTTGGACTCGGCTGGTGACAAAATGTTCCAAACACACCCCATGCACAACTCCACCGGGGAAGGTGCCAGAAACGAGTTCTGTTGGTAGTTTTTACACTACCCCGGTAGGCAGCTGAAAGGCACCACAAAACTTGTTCTACCTGCTTTCTGGGCTGAGATGGGGAATCGCTGAATTTTGGACTCGGCTGGTGACAAAATGTTCCAAACACACCCCATGCACAACTCCACCGGGGAAGGTGCCAGAAACGAGTTCTGTTGGTAGTTTTTACACTACCCCGGTAGGCAGCTGAAAGGCACCACAAAACTTGTTCTACCTGCTTTCTGGGCTGAGATGGGGAATCGCTGAATTTTGGACTCGGCTGGTGACAAAATGTTCCAAACACACCCCATGCACAACTCCACCGGGGAAGGTGCCAGAAACGAGTTCTGTTGGTAGTTTTTACACTACCCCGGTAGGCAGCTGAAAGGCACCACAAAACTTGTTCTACCTGCTTTCTGGGCTGAGATGGGGAACAGCTGAATTTTGGACTCGGCTGGTGACAAAATGTTCCAAACACACCCCATGCACAACTCCACCGGGGAAGGTGCCAGAAACGAGTTCCGTTGGTAGTTTTTACACTACCCCGGTAGGCAGCTGAAAGGCACCACAAAACTTGTTCTACCTGCTTTCTGGGCTGAGATGGGGAATCGCTGAATTTTGGACTCGGCTGGTGACAAAATGTTCCAAACACACCCCATGCACAACTCCACCGGGGAAGGTGCCAGAAACGAGTTCTGTTGGTAGTTTTTACACTACCCCGGTAGGCAGCTGAAAGGCACCACAAAACTTGTTCTACCTGCTTTCTGGGCTGAGATGGGGAATCGCTGAATTTTGGACTCGGCTGGTGACAAAATGTTCCAAACACACCCCATGCACAACTCCACCGGGGAAGGTGCCAGAAACGAGTTCTGTTGGTAGTTTTTACACTACCCCGGTAGGCAGCTGAAAGGCACCACAAAACTTGTTGTACCTGCTTTCTGGGCTGAGATGGGGAATCCCTGAATTTTGGACTCGGCTGGTGACAAATAGTTCCAAACACACCCCATGCACAACTCCACCGGGGAAGGTGCCAGAAACGAGTTCTGTTGGTAGTTTTTACACTACCCCGGTAGGCAGCTGAAAGGCACCACAAAACTTGTTCTACCTGCTTTCTGGGCTGAGATGGGGAATCGCTGAATTTTGGACTCGGCTGGTGACAAAATGTTCCAAACACACCCCATGCACAACTCCACCGGGGAAGGTGCCAGAAACGAGTTCTGTTGGTAGTTTTTACACTACCCCGGTAGGCAGCTGAAAGGCACCACAAAACTTGTTGTACCTGCTTTCTGGGCTGAGATGGGGAATCCCTGAATTTTGGACTCGGCTGGTGACAAAATGTTCCAAACACACCCCATGCACAACTCCACCGGGGAAGGTGCCAGAAACGAGTTCTGTTGGTAGTTTTTACACTACCCCGGTAGGCAGCTGAAAGGCACCACAAAACTTGTTGTACCTGCTTTCTGGGCTGAGATGGGGAATCGCTGAATTTTGGACTCGGCTGGTGACAAAATGTTCCAAACACACCCCATGCACAACTCCACCGGGGAAGGTGCCAGAAACGAGTTCTGTTGGTAGTTTTTACACTACCCCGGTAGGCAGCTGAAAGGCACCACAAAACTTGTTCTACCTGCTTTCTGGGCTGAGATGGGGAATCGCTGAATTTTGGACTCGGCTGGTGACAAATAGTTCCAAACACACCCCATGCACAACTCCACCGGGGAAGGTGCCAGAAAGGAGTTCCGTTGGTAGTTTTTACACTACCCCGGTAGGCAGCTGAAAGGCACCACAAAACTTGTTCTACCTGCTTTCTGGGCTGAGATGGGGAATCGCTGAATTTTGGACTCGGCTGGTGACAAAATGTTCCAAACACACCCCATGCACAACTCCACCGGGGAAGGTGCCAGAAATGAGTTCCGTTGGTAGTTTTTACACTACCCCGGTAGGCAGCTGAAAGGCACCACAAAACTTGTTCTACCTGCTTTCTGGGCTGAGATGGGGAATCGCTGAATTTTGGACTCGGCTGGTGACAAAATGTTCCAAACACACCCCATGCACAACTCCACCGGGGAAGGTGCCAGAAACGAGTTCTGTTGGTAGTTTTTACACTACCCCGGTAGGCAGCTGAAAGGCACCACAAAACTTGTTCTACCTGCTTTCTGGGCTGAGATGGGGAATCGCTGAATTTTGGACTCGGCTGGTGACAAATAGTTCCAAACACACCCCATGCACAACTCCACCGGGGAAGGTGCCAGAAACGAGTTCCGTTGGTAGTTTTTACACTACCCCGGTAGGCAGCTGAAAGGCACCACAAAACTTGTTCTACCTGCTTTCTGGGCTGAGATGGGGAACGGCTGAATTTTGGACTCGGCTGCTGACAAAATGTTCCAAACACACCCCATGCACAACTCCACCGGGGAAGGTGCCAGAAACGAGTTCTGTTGGTAGTTTTTACACTACCCCGGTAGGCAGCTGAAAGGCACCACAAAACTTGTTCTACCTGCTTTCTGGGCTGAGATGGGGAATCGCTGAATTTTGGACTCGGCTGGTGACAAAATGTTCCAAACACACCCCATGCACAACTCCACCGGGGAAGGTGCCAGAAACGAGTTCTGTTGGTAGTTTTTACACTACCCTGGTAGGCAGCTGAAAGGCACCACAAAACTTGTTCTACCTGCTTTCTGGGCTGAGATGGGGAATCGCTGAATTTTGGACTCGGCTGGTGACAAAATGTTCCAAACACACCCCATGCACAACTCCACCGGGGAAGGTGCCAGAAACGAGTTCTGTTGGTAGTTTTTACACTACCCCGGTAGGCAGCTGAAAGGCACCACAAAACTTGTTCTACCTGCTTTCTGGGCTGAGATGGGGAACAGCTGAATTTTGGACTCGGCTGGTGACAAAATGTTCCAAACACACCCCATGCACAACTCCACCGGGGAAGGTGCCAGAAACGAGTTCCGTTGGTAGTTTTTACACTACCCCGGTAGGCAGCTGAAAGGCACCACAAAACTTGTTCTACCTGCTTTCTGGGCTGAGATGGGGAACGGCTGAATTTTGGACTCGGCTGGTGACAAAATGTTCCAAACACACCCCATGCACAACTCCACCGGGGAAGGTGCCAGAATCGAGTTCCGTTGGTAGTTTTTACACTACCCCGGTAGGCAAGAGAAAGGCACCACAAAACTTGTTCTACCTGCTTTCTGGGCTGAGATGGGGAATCGCTGAATTTTGGACTCGGCTGGTGACAAAATGTTCCAAACACACCCCATGCACAACTCCACCGGGGAAGGTGCCAGAAACGAGTTCTGTTGGTAGTTTTTACACTACCCCAGTAGGCAGCTGAAAGGCACCACAAAACTTGTTCTACCTGCTTTCTGGGCTGAGATGGGGAATCGCTGAATTTTGGACTCGGCTGGTGACAAAATGTTCCAAACACACCCCATGCACAACTCCACCGGGGAAGGTGCCAGAAACGAGTTCTGTTGGTAGTTTTTACACTACCCCGGTAGGCAAGAGAAAGGCACCACAAAAGTTTTTCTACCTGCTTTCTGGGCTGAGATGGGGAATAGCTGAATTTTGGACTCGGCTGGTGACAAAATGTTCCAAACACACCCCATGCACAACTCCACCGGGGAAGGTGCCAGAAACGAGTTCTGTTGGTAGTTTTTACACTACCCCGGTAGGCAGCTGAAAGGCACCACAAAACTTGTTCTACCTGCTTTCTGGGCTGAGATGGGGAATCGCTGAATTTTGGACTCGGCTGGTGACAAAATGTTCCAAACACACCCCATGCACAACTCCACCGGGGAAGGTGCCAGAAACGAGTTCCGTGGGTAGTTTTTACACTACCCCGGTAGGCAGCTGAAAGGCACCACAAAACTTGTTCTACCTGCTTTCTGGGCTGAGATGGGGAATCGCTGAATTTTGGACTCGGCTGGTGACAAAATGTTCCAAACACACCCCATGCACAACTCCACCGGGGAAGGTGCCAGAAACGAGTTCTGTTGGTAGTTTTTACACTACCCCGGTAGGCAAGAGAAAGGCACCACAAAACTTGTTCTACCTGCTTTCTGGGCTGAGATGGGGAATCGCTGAATTTTGGACTCGGCTGCTGACAAAATGTTCCAAACACACCCCATGCACAACTCCACCGGGGAAGGTGCCAGAAACGAGTTCTGTTGGTAGTTTTTACACTACCCCGGTAGGCAAGAGAAAGGCACCACAAAACTTGTTCTACCTGCTTTCTGGGCTGAGATGGGGAATCGCTGAATTTTGGACTCGGCTGGTGACAAAATGTTCCAAACACACCCCATGCACAACTCCACCGGGGAAGGTGCCAGAAACGAGTTCTGTTGGTAGTTTTTACACTACCCCGGTAGGCAGCTGAAAGGCACCACAAAACTTGTTCTACCTGCTTTCTGGGCTGAGATGGGGAATCGCTGAATTTTGGACTCGGCTGGTGACAAAATGTTCCAAACACACCCCATGCACAACTCCACCGGGGAAGGTGCCAGAAAGGAGTTCTCTTGGTAGTTTTTACACTACCCCGGTAGGCAAGAGAAAGGCACCACAAAACTTGTTCTACCTGCTTTCTGGGCTGAGATGGAGAATCGCTGAATTTTGGACTCGGCTGCTGACAAAATGTTCCAAACACACCCCATGCACAACTCCACCGAGGAAGGTGCCAGAAACGAGTTCTGTTGGTAGTTTTTACACTACCCCGGTAGGCAGCTGAAAGGCACCACAAAACTTGTTCTACCTGCTTTCTGGGCTGAGATGGGGAATCGCTGAATTTTGGACTCGGCTGGTGACAAAATGTTCCAAACACACCCCATGCACAACTCCACCGGGGAAGGTGCCAGAAACGAGTTCTGTTGGTAGTTTTTACACTACCCCGGTAGGCAGCTGAAAGGCACCACAAAACTTGTTCTACCTGCTTTCTGGGCTGAGATGGGGAATCGCTGAATTTTGGACTCGGCTGGTGACAAAATGTTCCAAACACACCCCATGCACAACTCCACCGGGGAAGGTGCCAGAAACGAGTTCTGTTGGTAGTTTTTACACTACCCCGGTAGGCAGCTGAAAGGCACCACAAAAGTTTTTCTACCTGCTTTCTGGGCTGAGATGGGGAATAGCTGAATTTTGGACTCGGCTGGTGACAAAATGTTCCAAACACACCCCATGCACAACTCCACCGGGGAAGGTGCCAGAAACGAGTTCTGTTGGTAGTTTTTACACTACCCCGGTAGGCAGCTGAAAGGCACCACAAAACTTGTTCTACCTGCTTTCTGGGCTGAGATGGGGAATCGCTGAATTTTGGACTTGGCTGGTGACAAAATGTTCCAAACACACCCCATGCACAACTCCACCGGGGAAGGTGCCAGAAACGAGTTCTGTTGGTAGTTTTTACACTACCCCGGTAGGCAAGAGAAAGGCACCACAAAACTTGTTCTACCTGCTTTCTGGGCTGAGATGGGGAATCGCTGAATTTTGGACTCGGCTGGTGACAAAATGTTCCAAACACACCCCATGCACAACTCCACCGGGGAAGGTGCCAGAAAGGAGTTCTGTTGGTAGTTTTTACACTACCCCGGTAGGCAGCTGAAAGGCACCACAAAACTTGTTCTACCTGCTTTCTGGGCTGAGATGGGGAACGGCTGAATTTTGGACTCGGCTGGTGACAAAATGTTCCAAACACACCTCATGCACAACTCCACCGGGGAAGGTGCCAGAAACGAGTTCTGTTGGTAGTTTTTACACTACCCCGGTAGGCAAGAGAAAGGCACCACAAAACTTGTTCTACCTGCTTTCTGGGCTGAGATGGGGAATCGCTGAATTTTGGACTCGGCTGGTGACAAAATGTTCCAAACACACCCCATGCACAACTCAACCGGGGAAGGTGCCAGAAACGAGTTCTGTTGGTAGTTTTTACACTACCCCGGTAGGCAGCTGAAAGGCACCACAAAACTTGTTCTACCTGCTTTCTGGGCTGAGATGGGGAATCGCTGAATTTTGGACTCGGCTGGTGACAAAATGTTCCAAACACACCCCATGCACAACTCCACCGGGGAAGGTGCCAGAAACGAGTTCTGTTGGTAGTTTTTACACTACCCCAGTAGGCAGCTGAAAGGCACCACAAAACTTGTTCTACCTGCTTTCTGGGCTGAGATGGGGAATCGCTGAATTTTGGACTCGGCTGGTGACAAAATGTTCCAAACACACCCCATGCACAACTCCACCGGGGAAGGTGCCAGAAACGAGTTCTGTTGGTAGTTTTTACACTACCCCGGTAGGCAGCTGAAAGGCACCACAAAACTTGTTCTACCTGCTTTCTGGGCTTGAGATGGGGAATCGCTGAATTTTGGACTCGGCTGGTGACAAAATGTTCCAAACACACCCCATGCACAACTCCACCGGGGAAGGTGCCAGAAACGAGTTCTGTTGGTAGTTTTTACACTACCCCGGTAGGCAAGAGAAAGGCACCACAAAACTTGTTCTACCTGCTTTCTGGGCTGAGATGGGGAATCGCTGAATTTTGGACTCGGCTGGTGACAAAATGTTCCAAACACACCCCATGCACAACTCCACCGGGGAAGGTGCCAGAAACGAGTTCCGTTGGTAGTTTTTACACTACCCCGGTAGGCAGCTGAAAGGCACCACAAAACTTGTTCTACCTGCTTTCTGGGCTGAGATGGGGAACGGCTGAATTTTGGACTCGGCTGGTGACAAAATGTTCCAAACACACCCCATGCACAACTCCACCGGGGAAGGTGCCAGAAACGAGTTCTGTTGGTAGTTTTTACACTACCCCGGTAGGCAAGAGAAAGGCACCACAAAACTTGTTCTACCTGCTTTCTGGGCTGAGATGGGGAATCGCTGAATTTTGGACTCGGCTGGTGACAAAATGTTCCAAACACACCCCATGCACAACTCCACCGGGGAAGGTGCCAGAAACGAGTTCTGTTGGTAGTTTTTACACTACCCCGGTAGGCAGCTGAAAGGCACCACAAAACTTGTTCTACCTGCTTTCTGGGCTGAGATGGGGAACGGCTGAATTTTGGACTCGGCTGGTGACAAAATGTTCCAAACACACCCCATGCACAACTCCACCGGGGAAGGTGCCAGAAACGAGTTCTGTTGGTAGTTTTTACACTACCCCGGTAGGCAGCTGAAAGGCACCACAAAACTTGTTCTACCTGCTTTCTGGGCTGAGATGGGGAATCGCTGAATTTTGGACTCGGCTGGTGACAAAATGTTCCAAACACACCCCATGCACAACTCCACCGGGGAAGGTGCCAGAAACGAGTTCTGTTGGTAGTTTTTACACTACCCCGGTAGGCAGCTGAAAGGCACCACAAAACTTGTTCTACCTGCTTTCTGGGCTGAGATGGGGAATCGCTGAATTTTGGACTCGGCTGGTGACAAAATGTTCCAAACACACCCCATGCACAACTCCACCGGGGAAGGTGCCAGAAACGAGTTCTGTTGGTAGTTTTTACAGTACCCCGGTAGGCAGCTGAAAGGCACCACAAAACTTGTTCTACCTGCTTTCTGGGCTGAGATGGGGAATCGCTGAATTTTGGACTCGGCTGGTGACAAAATGTTCCAAACACACCCCATGCACAACTCCACCGGGGAAGGTGCCAGAAACGAGTTTTGCTGGTAGTTTTTACACTACCCCGGTAGGCAGCTGAAAGGCACCACAAAACTTGTTCTACCTGCTTTCTGGGCTGAGATGGGGAACGGCTGAATTTTGGACTCGGCTGGTGACAAAATGTTCCAAACACACCCCATGCACAACTCCACCGGGGAAGGTGCCAGAAACGAGTTCTGTTGGTAGTTTTTACACTACCCCGGTAGGCAGCTGAAAGGCACCACAAAACTTGTTCTACCTGCTTTCTGGGCTGAGATGGGGAATCGCTGAATTTTGGACTCGGCTGGTGACAAAATGTTCCAAACACACCCCATGCACACCTCCACCGGGGAAGGTGCCAGAAACGAGTTCTGTTGGTAGTTTTTACACTACCCCGGTAGGCAAGAGAAAGGCACCACAAAACTTGTTCTACCTGCTTTCTGGGCTGAGATGGGGAATCGCTGAATTTTGGACTCGGCTGGTGACAAAATGTTCCAAACACACCCCATGCACAACTCCACCGGGGAAGGTGCCAGAAACGAGTTCCGTTGGTAGTTTTTACACTACCCCGGTAGGCAGCTGAAAGGTACCACAAAACTTGTTCTACCTGCTTTCTGGGCTAAGATGGGGAACGGCTGAATTTTGGACTCGGCTGGTGACAAAATGTTCCAAACACACCCCATGCACAACTCCACCGGGGAAGGTGCCAGAAACGAGTTCCGTTGGTAGTTTTTACACTACCCCGATAGGCAAGAGAAAGGCACCACAAAACTTGTTCTACCTGCTTTCTGGGCTGAGATGGGGAACAGCTGAATTTTGGACTCGGCTGGTGACAAAATGTTCCAAACACACCCCATGCACAACTCCACCGGGGAAGGTGCCAGAAACGAGTTCCGTTGGTAGTTTTTACACTACCCCGGTAGGCAGCTGAAAGGCACCACAAAACTTGTTCTACCTGCTTTCTGGGCTGAGATGGGGAACGGCTGAATTTTGGACTCGGCTGGTGACAAAATGTTCCAAACACACCCCATGCACAACTCCACCGGGGAAGGTGCCAGAATCGAGTTCCGTTGGTAGTTTTTACACTACCCCGGTAGGCAAGAGAAAGGCACCACAAAACTTGTTCTACCTGCTTTCTGGGCTGAGATGGGGAATCGCTGAATTTTGGACTCGGCTGGTGACAAAATGTTCCAAACACACCCCATGCACAACTCCACCGGGGAAGGTGCCAGAAACGAGTTCCGTGGGTAGTTTTTACACTACCCCGGTAGGCAGCTGAAAGGCACCACAAAACTTGTTCTACCTGCTTTCTGGGCTGAGATGGGGAATCGCTGAATTTTGGACTCGGCTGGTGACAAAATGTTCCAAACACACCCCATGCACAACTCCACCGGGGAAGGTGCCAGAAACGAGTTCTGTTGGTAGTTTTTACACTACCCCGGTAGGCAAGAGAAAGGCACCACAAAACTTGTTCTACCTGCTTTCTGGGCTGAGATGGGGAATCGCTGAATTTTGGACTCGGCTGGTGACAAAATGTTCCAAACACACCCCATGCACAACTCCACCGGGGAAGGTGCCAGAAACGAGTTCTGTTGGTAGTTTTTACACTACCCCGGTAGGCAAGAGAAAGGCACCACAAAACTTGTTCTACCTGCTTTCTGGGCTGAGATGGGGAATCGCTGAATTTTGGACTCGGCTGGTGACAAAATGTTCCAAACACACCCCATGCACAACTCCACCGGGGAAGGTGCCAGAAACGAGTTCTGTTGGTAGTTTTTACACTACCCCGGTAGGCAGCTGAAAGGCACCACAAAACTTGTTCTACCTGCTTTCTGGGCTGAGATGGGGAATCGCTGAATTTTGGACTCGGCTGGTGACAAAATGTTCCAAACACACCCCATGCACAACTCCACCGGGGAAGGTGCCAGAAAGGAGTTCTCTTGGTAGTTTTTACACTACCCCGGTAGGCAAGAGAAAGGCACCACAAAACTTGTTCTACCTGCTTTCTGGGCTGAGATGGAGAATCGCTGAATTTTGGACTCGGCTGCTGACAAAATGTTCCAAACACACCCCATGCACAACTCCACCGAGGAAGGTGCCAGAAACGAGTTCTGTTGGTAGTTTTTACACTACCCCGGTAGGCAGCTGAAAGGCACCACAAAACTTGTTCTACCTGCTTTCTGGGCTGAGATGGGGAATCGCTGAATTTTGGACTCGGCTGGTGACAAAATGTTCCAAACACACCCCATGCACAACTCCACCGGGGAAGGTGCCAGAAACGAGTTCTGTTGGTAGTTTTTACACTACCCCGGTAGGCAGCTGAAAGGCACCACAAAACTTGTTCTACCTGCTTTCTGGGCTGAGATGGGGAATCGCTGAATTTTGGACTCGGCTGGTGACAAAATGTTCCAAACACACCCCATGCACAACTCCACCGGGGAAGGTGCCAGAAACGAGTTCTGTTGGTAGTTTTTACACTACCCCGGTAGGCAGCTGAAAGGCACCACAAAAGTTTTTCTACCTGCTTTCTGGGCTGAGATGGGGAATCGCTGAATTTTGGACTCGGCTGGTGACAAAATGTTCCAAACACACCCCATGCACACCTCCACCGGGGAAGGTGCCAGAAACGAGTTCTGTTGGTAGTTTTTACACTACCCCGGTAGGCAGCTGAAAGGCACCACAAAACTTGTTCTACCTGCTTTCTGGGCTGAGATGGGGAATCGCTGAATTTTGGACTCGGCTGGTGACAAAATGTTCCAAATACACCCCATGCACAACTCCACCGGGGAAGGTGCCAGAAACGAGTTCTGTTGGTAGTTTTTACACTACCCCGGTAGGCAAGAGAAAGGCACCACAAAACTTGTTCTACCTGCTTTCTGGGCTGAGATGGGGAATAGCTGAATTTTGGACTCGGCTGGTGACAAAATGTTCCAAACACACCCCATGCACAACTCCACCGGGGAAGGTGCCAGAAACGAGTTCTGTTGGTAGTTTTTACACTACCCCGGTAGGCAGCTGAAAGGCACCACAAAACTTGTTCTACCTGCTTTCTGGGCTGAGATGGGGAATCGCTGAATTTTGGACTTGGCTGGTGACAAAATGTTCCAAACACACCCCATGCACAACTCCACCGGGGAAGGTGCCAGAAACGAGTTCTGTTGGTAGTTTTTACACTACCCCGGTAGGCAAGAGAAAGGCACCACAAAACTTGTTCTACCTGCTTTCTGGGCTGAGATGGGGAATCGCTGAATTTTGGACTCGGCTGGTGACAAAATGTTCCAAACACACCCCATGCACAACTCCACCGGGGAAGGTGCCAGAAACGAGTTCTGTTGGTAGTTTTTACACTACCCCGGTAGGCAGCTGAAAGGCACCACAAAACTTGTTCTACCTGCTTTCTGGGCTTGAGATGGGGAATCGCTGAATTTTGGACTCGGCTGGTGACAAAATGTTCCAAACACACCCCATGCACAACTCCACCGGGGAAGGTGCCAGAAACGAGTTCTGTTGGTAGTTTTTACACTACCCCGGTAGGCAGCTGAAAGGCACCACAAAACTTGTTCTACCTGCTTTCTGGGCTGAGATGGGGAATCGCTGAATTTTGGACTCGGCTGGTGACAAAATGTTCCAAACACACCCCATGCACAACTCCACCGGGGAAGGTGCCAGAAACGAGTTCTGTTGGTAGTTTTTACACTACCCCGGTAGGCAAGAGAAAGGCACCACAAAACTTGTTCTACCTGCTTTCTGGGCTGAGATGGGGAACGGCTGAATTTTGGACTCGGCTGGTGACAAAATGTTCCAAACACACCCCATGCACAACTCCACCGGGGAAGGTGCCAGAAACGAGTTCCGTTGGTAGTTTTTACACTACCCCGGTAGGCAGCTGAAAGGCACCACAAAACTTGTTCTACCTGCTTTCTGGGCTGAGATGGGGAATCGCTGAATTTTGGACTCGGCTGGTGACAAAATGTTCCAAACACACCCCATGCACAACTCCACCGGGGAAGGTGCCAGAAACGAGTTCTGTTGGTAGTTTTTACACTACCCCGGTAGGCAGCTGAAAGGCACCACAAAACTTGTTCTACCTGCTTTCTGGGCTGAGATGGGGAACGGCTGAATTTTGGACTCGGCTGGTGACAAAATGTTCCAAACACACCCCATGCACAACTCCACCGGGGAAGGTGCCAGAAACGAGTTCTGTTGGTAGTTTTTACACTACCCCGGTAGGCAGCTGAAAGGCACCACAAAACTTGTTCTACCTGCTTTCTGGGCTGAGATGGGGAATCGCTGAATTTTGGACTCGGCTGGTGACAAAATGTTCCAAACACACCCCATGCACAACTCCACCGGGGAAGGTGCCAGAAACGAGTTCTGTTGGTAGTTTTTACAGTACCCCGGTAGGCAGCTGAAAGGCACCACAAAACTTGTTCTACCTGCTTTCTGGGCTGAGATGGGGAATCGCTGAATTTTGGACTCGGCTGGTGACAAAATGTTCCAAACACACCCCATGCACAACTCCACCGGGGAAGGTGCCAGAAACGAGTTCTGTTGGTAGTTTTTACACTACCCCGGTAGGCAGCTGAAAGGCACCACAAAACTTGTTCTACCTGCTTTCTGGGCTGAGATGGGGAATCGCTGAATTTTGGACTCGGCTGGTGACAAAATGTTCCAAACACACCCCATGCACAACTCCACCGGGGAAGGTGCCAGAAACGAGTTCTGTTGGTAGTTTTTACACTACCCCGGTAGGCAAGAGAAAGGCACCACAAAACTTGTTCTACCTGCTTTCTGGGCTGAGATGGGGAATCGCTGAATTTTGGACTCGGCTGGTGACAAAATGTTCCAAACACACCCCATGCACAACTCCACCGGGGAAGGTGCCAGAAACGAGTTCCGTTGGTAGTTTTTACAGTACCCCGGTAGGCAGCTGAAAGGCACCACAAAACTTGTTCTACCTGCTTTCTGGGCTAAGATGGGGAACGGCTGAATTTTGGACTCGGCTGGTGACAAAATGTTCCAAACACACCCCATGCACAACTCCACCGGGGAAGGTGCCAGAAACGAGTTCCGTTGGTAGTTTTTACACTACCCCGATAGGCAAGAGAAAGGCACCACAAAACTTGTTCTACCTGCTTTCTGGGCTGAGATGGGGAACGGCTGAATTTTGGACTCGGCTGGTGACAAAATGTTCCAAACACACCCCATGCACAACTCCACCGGGGAAGGTGCCAGAAACGAGTTCTGTTGGTAGTTTTTACACTACCCCGGTAGGCAAGAGAAAGGCACCACAAAACTTGTTCTACCTGCTTTCTGGGCTGAGATGGGGAATCGCTGAATTTTGGACTCGGCTGGTGACAAAATGTTCCAAACACACCCCATGCACAACTCCACCGGGGAAGGTGCCAGAAACGAGTTCTGTTGGTAGTTTTTACACTACCCCGGTAGGCAGCTGAAAGGCACCACAAAACTTGTTCTACCTGCTTTCTGGGCTGAGATGGGGAATCGCTGAATTTTGGACTCGGCTGGTGACAAAATGTTCCAAACACACCCCATGCACAACTCCACCGGGGAAGGTGCCAGAAACGAGTTCTGTTGGTAGTTTTTACACTACCCCGGTAGGCAGCTGAAAGGCACCACAAAACTTGTTCTACCTGCTTTCTGGGCTGAGATGGGGAATCGCTGAATTTTGGACTCGGCTCCTGACAAAATGTTCCAAACACACCCCATGCACAACTCCACCGGGGAAGGTGCCAGAAACGAGTTCTGTTGGTAGTTTTTACACTACCCCGGTAGGCAGCTGAAAGGCACCACAAAACTTGTTCTACCTGCTTTCTGGGCTGAGATGGGGAATCGCTGAATTTTGGACTCGGCTGGTGACAAAATGTTCCAAACACACCCCATGCACAACTCCACCGGGGAAGGTGCCAGAAACGAGTTCTGTTGGTAGTTTTTACACTACCCCGGTAGGCAGCTGAAAGGCACCACAAAACTTGTTCTACCTGCTTTCTGGGCTGAGATGGGGAATCGCTGAATTTTGGACTCGGCTGGTGACAAAATGTTCCAAACACACCCCATGCACAACTCCACCGGGGAAGGTGCCAGAAACGAGTTCTGTTGGTAGTTTTTACACTACCCCGGTAGGCAGCTGAAAGGCACCACAAAACTTGTTGTACCTGCTTTCTGGGCTGAGATGGGGAATCGCTGAATTTTGGACTCGGCTGGTGACAAAATGTTCCAAACACACCCCATGCACAACTCCACCGGGGAAGGTGCCAGAAACGAGTTCTGTTGGTAGTTTTTACACTACCCCGGTAGGCAGCTGAAAGGCACCACAAAACTTGTTCTACCTGCTTTCTGGGCTGAGATGGGGAATCGCTGAATTTTGGACTCGGCTGGTGACAAAATGTTCCAAACACACCCCATGCACAACTCCACCGGGGAAGGTGCCAGAAACGAGTTCTGTTGGTAGTTTTTACACTACCCCGGTAGGCAAGAGAAAGGCACCACAAAACTTGTTCTACCTGCTTTCTGGGCTGAGATGGGGAATCGCTGAATTTTGGACTCGGCTGGTGACAAAATGTTCCAAACACACCCCATGCACAACTCCACCGGGGAAGGTGCCAGAAACGAGTTCTGTTGGTAGTTTTTACAGTACCCCGGTAGGCAGCTGAAAGGCACCACAAAACTTGTTCTACCTGCTTTCTGGGCTGAGATGGGGAATCGCTGAATTTTGGACTCGGCTCCTGACAAAATGTTCCAAACACACCCCATGCACAACTCCACCGGGGAAGGTGCCAGAAACGAGTTCTGTTGGTAGTTTTTACACTACCCCGGTAGGCAGCTGAAAGGCACCACAAAACTTGTTCTACCTGCTTTCTGGGCTGAGATGGGGAATCGCTGAATTTTGGACTCGGCTGGTGACAAAATGTTCCAAACACACCCCATGCACAACTCCACCGGGGAAGGTGCCAGAAACGAGTTCTGTTGGTAGTTTTTACACTACCCCGGTAGGCAGCTGAAAGGCACCACAAAACTTGTTCTACCTGCTTTCTGGGCTGAGATGGGGAATCGCTGAATTTTGGACTCGGCTGGTGACAAAATGTTCCAAACACACCCCATGCACAACTCCACCGGGGAAGGTGCCAGAAACGAGTTCTGTTGGTAGTTTTTACACTACCCCGGTAGGCAGCTGAAAGGCACCACAAAACTTGTTGTACCTGCTTTCTGGGCTGAGATGGGGAATCGCTGAATTTTGGACTCGGCTGGTGACAAAATGTTCCAAACACACCCCATGCACAACTCCACCGGGGAAGGTGCCAGAAACGAGTTCTGTTGGTAGTTTTTACACTACCCCGGTAGGCAGCTGAAAGGCACCACAAAACTTGTTCTACCTGCTTTCTGGGCTGAGATGGGGAATCGCTGAATTTTGGACTCGGCTGGTGACAAAATGTTCCAAACACACCCCATGCACAACTCCACCGGGGAAGGTGCCAGAAACGAGTTCTGTTGGTAGTTTTTACACTACCCCGGTAGGCAAGAGAAAGGCACCACAAAACTTGTTCTACCTGCTTTCTGGGCTGAGATGGGGAATCGCTGAATTTTGGACTCGGCTGGTGACAAAATGTTCCAAACACACCCCATGCACAACTCCACCGGGGAAGGTGCCAGAAACGAGTTCTGTTGGTAGTTTTTACACTACCCCGGTAGGCAGCTGAAAGGCACCACAAAACTTGTTCTACCTGCTTTCTGGGCTTGAGATGGGGAATCGCTGAATTTTGGACTCGGCTGGTGACAAAATGTTCCAAACACACCCCATGCACAACTCCACCGGGGAAGGTGCCAGAAACGAGTTCTGTTGGTAGTTTTTACACTACCCCGGTAGGCAGCTGAAAGGCACCACAAAACTTGTTCTACCTGCTTTCTGGGCTGAGATGGGGAACGGCTGAATTTTGGACTCGGCTGGTGACAAAATGTTCCAAACACACCCCATGCACAACTCCACCGGGGAAGGTGCCAGAAACGAGTTCTGTTGGTAGTTTTTACACTACCCCGGTAGGCAGCTGAAAGGCACCACAAAACTTGTTCTACCTGCTTTCTGGGCTGAGATGGGGAACGGCTGAATTTTGGACTCGGCTGGTGACAAAATGTTCCAAACACACCCCATGCACAACTCCACCGGGGAAGGTGCCAGAAACGAGTTCCGTTGGTAGTTTTTACACTACCCCGGTAGGCAGCTGAAAGGCACCACAAAACTTGTTCTACCTGCTTTCTGGGCTGAGATGGGGAATCGCTGAATTTTGGACTCGGCTGGTGACAAAATGTTCCAAACACACCCCATGCACAACTCCACCGGGGAAGGTGCCAGAAACGAGTTCTGTTGGTAGTTTTTACACTACCCCGGTAGGCAGCTGAAAGGCACCACAAAACTTGTTCTACCTGCTTTCTGGGCTGAGATGGGGAATCGCTGAATTTTGGACTCGGCTGGTGACAAAATGTTCCAAACACACCCCATGCACAACTCCACCGGGGAAGGTGCCAGAAACGAGTTCCGTTGGTAGTTTTTACACTACCCCGGTAGGCAGCTGAAAGGCACCACAAAACTTGTTCTACCTGCTTTCTGGGCTGAGATGGGGAATCGCTGAATTTTGGACTCGGCTGGTGACAAAATGTTCCAAACACACCCCATGCACAACTCCACCGGGGAAGGTGCCAGAAACGAGTTCTGTTGGTAGCTTTTACACTACCCCGGTAGGCAGCTGAAAGGCACCACAAAACTTGTTCTACCTGCTTTCTGGGCTGAGATGGGGAATCGCGGAATTTTGGACTCGGCTGGTGACAAAATGTTCCAAACACACCCCATGCACAACTCCACCGGGGAAGGTGCCAGAAACGAGTTCTGTTGGTAGTTTTTACACTACCCCGGTAGGCAGCTGAAAGGCACCACAAAACTTGTTCTACCTGCTTTATGGGCTGAGATGGGGAATCGCTGAATTTTGGACTCGGCTGGTGACAAATAGTTCCAAACACACCCCATGCACAACTCCACCGGGGAAGGTGCCAGAAAGGAGTTCCGTTGGTAGTTTTTACACTACCCCGGTAGGCAGCTGAAAGGCACCACAAAACTTGTTCTACCTGCTTTCTGGGCTGAGATGGGGAATCGCTGAATTTTGGACTCGGCTGGTGACAAATAGTTCCAAACACACCCCATGCACAACTCCACCGGGGAAGGTGCCAGAAAGGAGTTCCGTTGGTAGTTTTTACACTACCCCGGTAGGCAGCTGAAAGGCACCACAAAACTTGTTCTACCTGCTTTCTGGGCTGAGATGGGGAATCGCTGAATTTTGGACTCGGCTGGTGACAAAATGTTCCAAACACACCCCATGCACAACTCCACCGGGGAAGGTGCCAGAAACGAGTTCTGTTGGTAGTTTTTACACTACCCCGGTAGGCAGCTGAAAGGCACCACAAAACTTGTTCTACCTGCTTTCTGGGCTGAGATGGGGAATCGCTGAATTTTGGACTCGGCTGGTGACAAAATGTTCCAAACACACCCCATGCACAACTCCACCGGGGAAGGTGCCAGAAACGAGTTCTGTTGGTAGTTTTTACACTACCCCGGTAGGCAAGAGAAAGGCACCACAAAACTTGTTCTACCTGCTTTCTGGGCTGAGATGGGGAATCGCTGAATTTTGGACTCGGCTGGTGACAAAATGTTCCAAACACACCCCATGCACAACTCCACCGGGGAAGGTGCCAGAAACGAGTTCTGTTGGTAGTTTTTACACTACCCCGGTAGGCAGCTGAAAGGCACCACAAAACTTGTTCTACCTGCTTTCTGGGCTGAGATGGGGAACGGCTGAATTTTGGACTCGGCTGGTGACAAAATGTTCCAAACACACCCCATGCACACCTCCACTGGCAAAGGTGCCAGAAACGAGTTCTGTTGGTAGTTTTTACACTACCCCGGTAGGCAGCTGAAAGGCACCACAAAACTTGTTCTACCTGCTTTCTGGGCTGAGATGGGGAATCGCTGAATTTTGGACTCGGCTGGTGACAAAATGTTCCAAACACACCCCATGCACAACTCCACCGGGGAAGGTGCCAGAAACGAGTTCTGTTGGTAGTTTTTACACTACCCCGGTAGGCAGCTGAAAGGCACCACAAAACTTGTTCTACCTGCTTTCTGGGCTGAGATGGGGAATCGCTGAATTTTGGACTCGGCTCCTGACAAAATGTTCCAAACACACCCCATGCACAACTCCACCGGGGAAGGTGCCAGAAACGAGTTCTGTTGGTAGCTTTTACACTACCCCGGTAGGCAGCTGAAAGGCACCACAAAACTTGTTCTACCTGCTTTCTGGGCTGAGATGGGGAATCGCTGAATTTTGGACTCTGCTGGTGACAAAATGTTCCAAACACACCCCATGCACAACTCCACCGGGGAAGGTGCCAGAAACGAGTTCTGTTGGTAGTTTTTACACTACCCCGGTAGGCAGCTGAAAGGCACCACAAAACTTGTTCTACCTGCTTTCTGGGCTGAGATGGGGAATCGCTGAATTTTGGACTCGGCTGGTGACAAAATGTTCCAAACACACCCCATGCACAACTCCACCGGGGAAGGTGCCAGAAACGAGTTCTGTTGGTAGTTTTTACACTACCCCGGTAGGCAGCTGAAAGGCACCACAAAACTTGTTCTACCTGCTTTCTGGGCTGAGATGGGGAATCCCTGAATTTTGGACTCGGCTGGTGACAAAATGTTCCAAACACACCCCATGCACAACTCCACCGGGGAAGGTGCCAGAAACGAGTTCTGTTGGTAGTTTTTACACTACCCCGGTAGGCAAGAGAAAGGCACCACAAAACTTGTTGTACCTGCTTTCTGGGCTGAGATGGGGAATAGCTGAATTTTGGACTCGGCTGGTGACAAAATGTTCCAAACACACCCCATGCACAACTCCACCGGGGAAGGTGCCAGAAACGAGTTCTGTTGGTAGTTTTTACAGTACCCCGGTAGGCAGCTGAAAGGCACCACAAAACTTGTTCTACCTGCTTTCTGGGCTGAGATGGAGAATCGCTGAATTTTGGACTCGGCTGGTGACAAAATGTTCCAAACACACCCCATGCACAACTCCACCGGGGAAGGTGCCAGAAACGAGTTCTGTTGGTAGTTTTTACACTACCCCGGTAGGCAGCTGAAAGGCACCACAAAACTTGTTCTACCTGCTTTCTGGGCTGAGATGGGGAATCGCTGAATTTTGGACTCGGCTGGTGACAAAATGTTCCAAACACACCCCATGCACAACTCCACCGGGGAAGGTGCCAGAAACGAGTTCTGTTGGTAGCTTTTACACTACCCCGGTAGGCAGCTGAAAGGCACCACAAAACTTGTTCTACCTGCTTTCTGGGCTGAGATGGGGAATCGCTGAATTTTGGACTCGGCTGGTGACAAATAGTTCCAAACACACCCCATGCACAACTCCACCGGGGAAGGTGCCAGAAAGGAGTTCCGTTGGTAGTTTTTACACTACCCCGGTAGGCAGCTGAAAGGCACCACAAAACTTGTTCTACCTGCTTTCTGGGCTGAGATGGGGAATCGCTGAATTTTGGACTCGGCTGGTGACAAAATGTTCCAAACACACCCCATGCACAACTCCACCGGGGAAGGTGCCAGAAACGAGTTCTGTTGGTAGTTTTTACACTACCCCGGTAGGCAGCTGAAAGGCACCACAAAACTTGTTCTACCTGCTTTCTGGGCTGAGATGGGGAATCGCTGATTTTTGGACTCGGCTGGTGACAAATAGTTCCAAACACACCCCATGCACAACTCCACCGGGGAAGGTGCCAGAAACGAGTTCCGTTGGTAGTTTTTACACTACCCCGGTAGGCAGCTTAAAGGCACCACAAAACTTGTTCTACCTGCTTTCTGGGCTGAGATGGGGAATCGCTGAATTTTGGACTCGGCTGGTGACAAAATGTTCCAAACACACCCCATGCACAACTCCACCGGGGAAGGTGCCAGAAACGAGTTCTGTTGGTAGTTTTTACACTACCCCGGTAGGCAGCTGAAAGGCACCACAAAACTTGTTCTACCTGCTTTCTGGGCTCGAGATGGGGAACGGCTGAATTTTGGACTCGGCTGGTGACAAAATGTTCCAAACACACCCCATGCACAACTCCACCGGGGAAGGTGCCAGAAACAAGTTCCGTTGGTAGTTTTTACACTACCCCGGTAGGCAGCTGAAAGGCACCACAAAACTTGTTCTACCTGCTTTCTGGGCTGAGATGGGGAATCGCTGAATTTTGGACTCGGCTGGTGACAAAATGTTCCAAACACACCCCATGCACAACTCCACCGGGGAAGGTGCCAGAAACGAGTTCTGTTGGTAGCTTTTACACTACCCCGGTAGGCAGCTGAAAGGCACCACAAAACTTGTTCTACCTGCTTTCTGGGCTGAGATGGGGAATCGCTGAATTTTGGACTCTGCTGGTGACAAAATGTTCCAAACACACCCCATGCACAACTCCACCGGGGAAGGTGCCAGAAACGAGTTCTGTTGGTAGTTTTTACACTACCCCGGTAGGCAGCTGAAAGGCACCACAAAACTTGTTCTACCTGCTTTCTGGGCTGAGATGGGGAATCGCTGAATTTTGGACTCGGCTGGTGACAAAATGTTCCAAACACACCCCATGCACAACTCCACCGGGGAAGGTGCCAGAAACGAGTTCTGTTGGTAGTTTTTACACTACCCCGGTAGGCAGCTGAAAGGCACCACAAAACTTGTTCTACCTGCTTTCTGGGCTGAGATGGGGAATCCCTGAATTTTGGACTCGGCTGGTGACAAAATGTTCCAAACACACCCCATGCACAACTCCACCGGGGAAGGTGCCAGAAACGAGTTCTGTTGGTAGTTTTTACACTACCCCGGTAGGCAAGAGAAAGGCACCACAAAACTTGTTGTACCTGCTTTCTGGGCTGAGATGGGGAATAGCTGAATTTTGGACTCGGCTGGTGACAAAATGTTCCAAACACACCCCATGCACAACTCCACCGGGGAAGGTGCCAGAAACGAGTTCTGTTGGTAGTTTTTACACTACCCCGGTAGGCAGCTGAAAGGCACCACAAAACTTGTTCTACCTGCTTTCTGGGCTGAGATGGAGAATCGCTGAATTTTGGACTCGGCTGGTGACAAAATGTTCCAAACACACCCCATGCACAACTCCACAGGGGAAGGTGCCAGAAACGAGTTCTGTTGGTAGTTTTTACACTACCCCGGTAGGCAGCTGAAAGGCACCACAAAACTTGTTCTACCTGCTTTCTGGGCTGAGATGGGGAATCGCTGAATTTTGGACTCGGCTGGTGACAAAATGTTCCAAACACACCCCATGCACAACTCCACCGGGGAAGGTGCCAGAAACGAGTTCTGTTGGTAGCTTTTACACTACCCCGGTAGGCAGCTGAAAGGCACCACAAAACTTGTTCTACCTGCTTTCTGGGCTGAGATGGGGAATCGCTGAATTTTGGACTCGGCTGGTGACAAATAGTTCCAAACACACCCCATGCACAACTCCACCGGGGAAGGTGCCAGAAAGGAGTTCCGTTGGTAGTTTTTACACTACCCCGGTAGGCAGCTGAAAGGCACCACAAAACTTGTTCTACCTGCTTTCTGGGCTGAGATGGGGAATCGCTGAATTTTGGACTCGGCTGGTGACAAAATGTTCCAAACACACCCCATGCACAACTCCACCGGGGAAGGTGCCAGAAACGAGTTCTGTTGGTAGTTTTTACACTACCCCGGTAGGCAGCTGAAAGGCACCACAAAACTTGTTCTACCTGCTTTCTGGGCTGAGATGGGGAATCGCTGATTTTTGGACTCGGCTGGTGACAAATAGTTCCAAACACACCCCATGCACAACTCCACCGGGGAAGGTGCCAGAAACGAGTTCCGTTGGTAGTTTTTACACTACCCCGGTAGGCAGCTTAAAGGCACCACAAAACTTGTTCTACCTGCTTTCTGGGCTGAGATGGGGAATCGCTGAATTTTGGACTCGGCTGGTGACAAAATGTTCCAAACACACCCCATGCACAACTCCACCGGGGAAGGTGCCAGAAACGAGTTCTGTTGGTAGTTTTTACACTACCCCGGTAGGCAGCTGAAAGGCACCACAAAACTTGTTCTACCTGCTTTCTGGGCTCGAGATGGGGAACGGCTGAATTTTGGACTCGGCTGGTGACAAAATGTTCCAAACACACCCCATGCACAACTCCACCGGGGAAGGTGCCAGAAACAAGTTCCGTTGGTAGTTTTTACACTACCCCGGTAGGCAGCTGAAAGGCACCACAAAACTTGTTCTACCTGCTTTCTGGGCTGAGATGGGGAATCGCTGAATTTTGGACTCGGCTGGTGACAAAATGTTCCAAACACACCCCATGCACAACTCCACCGGGGAAGGTGCCAGAAACGAGTTCTGTTGGTAGTTTTTACACTACCCCGGTAGGCAGCTGAAAGGCACCACAAAACTTGTTCTACCTGCTTTCTGGGCTGAGATGGGGAATCGCTGAATTTTGGACTCGGCTGGTGACAAAATGTTCCAAACACACCCCATGCACAACTCCACCGGGGAAGGTGCCAGAAACGAGTTCTGTTGGTAGTTTTTACACTACCCCGGTAGGCAGCTGAAAGGCACCACAAAACTTGTTCTACCTGCTTTCTGGGCTGAGATGGGGAATCGCTGAATTTTGGACTCGGCTGGTGACAAAATGTTCCAAATACACCCCATGCACAACTCCACCGGGGAAGGTGCCAGAAACGAGTTCTGTTGGTAGTTTTTACACTACCCCGGTAGGCAGCTGAAAGGCACCACAAAACTTGTTCTACCTGCTTTCTGGGCTGAGATGGGGAATAGCTGAATTTTGGACTCGGCTGGTGACAAAATGTTCCAAACACACCCCATGCACAACTCCACCGGGGAAGGTGCCAGAAACGAGTTCTGTTGGTAGTTTTTACACTACCCCGGTAGGCAGCTGAAAGGCACCACAAAACTTGTTGTACCTGCTTTCTGGGCTGAGATGGGGAATCGCTGAATTTTGGACTCGGCTGGTGACAAAATGTTCCAAACACACCCCATGCACAACTCCACCGGGGAAGGTGCCAGAAACGAGTTCTGTTGGTAGTTTTTACACTACCCCGGTAGGCAAGAGAAAGGCACCACAAAACTTGTTCTACCTGCTTTCTGGGCTGAGATGGGGAATCGCTGAATTTTGGACTCGACTGCTGACAAAATGTTCCAAACACACCCCATGCACAACTCCACCGGGGAAGGTGCCAGAAACGAGTTCTGTTGGTAGTTTTTACACTACCCCGGTAGGCAGCTGAAAGGCACCACAAAACTTGTTCTACCTGCTTTCTGGGCTTGAGATGGGGAATCGCTGAATTTTGGACTCGGCTGGTGACAAAATGTTCCAAACACACCCCATGCACAACTCCACCGGGGAAGGTGCCAGAAACGAGTTCTGTTGGTAGTTTTTACACTACCCCGGTAGGCAGCTGAAAGGCACCACAAAACTTGTTCTACCTGCTTTCTGGGCTGAGATGGGGAACGGCTGAATTTTGGACTCGGCTGGTGACAAAATGTTCCAAACACACCCCATGCACAACTCCACCGGGGAAGGTGCCAGAAACGAGTTCTGTTGGTAGTTTTTACACTACCCCGGTAGGCAAGAGAAAGGCACCACAAAACTTGTTCTACCTGCTTTCTGGGCTGAGATGGGGAACGGCTGAATTTTGGACTCGGCTGGTGACAAAATGTTCCAAACACACCCCATGCACAACTCCACCGGGGAAGGTGCCAGAAACGAGTTCCGTTGGTAGTTTTTACACTACCCCGGTAGGCAGCTGAAAGGCACCACAAAACTTGTTCTACCTGCTTTCTGGGCTGAGATGGGGAATCGCTGAATTTTGGACTCGGCTGCTGACAAAATGTTCCAAACACACCCCATGCACAACTCCACCGGGGAAGGTGCCAGAAACGAGTTCTGCTGGTAGTTTTTACAGTACCCCGGTAGGCAGCTGAAAGGCACCACAAAACTTGTTCTACCTGCTTTCTGGGCTGAGATGGGGAATCGCTGAATTTTGGACTCGGCTGGTGACAAAATGTTCCAAACACACCCCATGCACAACTCCACCGGGGAAGGTGCCAGAAACGAGTTCTGTTGGTAGTTTTTACACTACCCCGGTAGGCAGCTGAAAGGCACCACAAAACTTGTTCTACCTGCTTTCTGGGCTGAGATGGGGAATCGCTGAATTTTGGACTCGGCTGGTGACAAAATGTTCCAAACACACCCCATGCACAACTCCACCGGGGAAGGTGCCAGAAACGAGTTCTGTTGGTAGTTTTTACACTACCCCGGTAGGCAGCTGAAAGGCACCACAAAACTTGTTCTACCTGCTTTCTGGGCTGAGATGGGGAATCGCTGAATTTTGGACTCGGCTGGTGACAAAATGTTCCAAACACACCCCATGCACAACTCCACCGGGGAAGGTGCCAGAAACGAGTTCTGTTGGTAGTTTTTACACTACCCCGGTAGGCAGCTGAAAGGCACCACAAAACTTGTTCTACCTGCTTTCTGGGCTGAGATGGGGAATCGCTGAATTTTGGACTCGGCTGGTGACAAAATGTTCCAAACACACCCCATGCACAACTCCACCGGGGAAGGTGCCAGAAACGAGTTCCGTTGGTAGTTTTTACACTACCCCGGTAGGCAGCTGAAAGGCACCACAAAACTTGTTCTACCTGCTTTCTGGGCTGAGATGGGGAACGGCTGAATTTTGGACTCGGCTGGTGACAAAATGTTCCAAACACACCCCATGCACAACTCCACCGGGGAAGGTGCCAGAAACGAGTTCCGTTGGTAGTTTTTACACTACCCCGATAGGCAAGAGAAAGGCACCACAAAACTTGTTCTACCTGCTTTCTAGGCTGAGATGGGGAACGGCTGAATTTTGGACTCGGCTGGTGACAAAATGTTCCAAACACACCCCATGCACAACTCCACCGGGGAAGGTGCCAGAAACGAGTTCTGTTGGTAGTTTTTACACTACCCCGGTAGGCAGCTGAAAGGCACCACAAAACTTGTTCTACCTGCTTTCTGGGCTGAGATGGGGAATCGCTGAATTTTGGACTCGGCTGGTGACAAAATGTTCCAAACACACCCCATGCACAACTCCACCGGGGAAGGTGCCAGAAACGAGTTCTGTTGGTAGTTTTTACACTACCCCGGTAGGCAGCTGAAAGGCACCACAAAACTTGTTCTACCTGCTTTCTGGGCTGAGATGGGGAATCGCTGAATTTTGGACTCGGCTGGTGACAAAATGTTCCAAACACACCCCATGCACAACTCCACCGGGGAAGGTGCCAGAAACGAGTTCTGTTGGTAGTTTTTACACTACCCCGGTAGGCAGCTGAAAGGCACCACAAAACTTGTTCTACCTGCTTTCTGGGCTGAGATGGGGAACGGCTGAATTTTGGACTCGGCTGGTGACAAAATGTTCCAAAAACACCCCATGCACAACTCCACCGGGGAAGGTGCCAGAAACGAGTTCTGTTGGTAGTTTTTACACTACCCCGGTAGGCAGCTGAAAGGCACCACAAAACTTGTTCTACCTGCTTTCTGGGCTGAGATGGGGAATCGCTGAATTTTGGACTCGGCTGGTGACAAAATGTTCCAAACACACCCCATGCACAACTCCACCGGGGAAGGTGCCAGAAACGAGTTCTGTTGGTAGTTTTTACACTACCCCGGTAGGCAGCTGAAAGGCACCACAAAACTTGTTCTACCTGCTTTCTGGGCTGAGATGGGGAATCGCTGAATTTTGGACTCGGCTGGTGACAAAATGTTCCAAACACACCCCATGCACAACTCCACCGGGGAAGGTGCCAGAAACGAGTTCTGTTGGTAGTTTTTACACTACCCCGGTAGGCAGCTGAAAGGCACCACAAAACTTGTTCTACCTGCTTTCTGGGCTGAGATGGGGAATCGCTGAATTTTGGACTCGGCTGGTGACAAAATGTTCCAAACACACCCCATGCACAACTCCACCGGGGAAGGTGCCAGAAACGAGTTCTGTTGGTAGTTTTTACACTACCCCGGTAGGCAAGAGAAAGGCACCACAAAACTTGTTCTACCTGCTTTCTGGGCTGAGATGGGGAATAGCTGAATTTTGGACTCGGCTGGTGACAAAATGTTCCAAACACACCCCATGCACAACTCCACCGGGGAAGGTGCCAGAAACGAGTTCTGTTGGTAGTTTTTACAGTACCCCGGTAGGCAGCTGAAAGGCACCACAAAACTTGTTCTACCTGCTTTCTGGGCTGAGATGGGGAATCGCTGAATTTTGGACTCGGCTGGTGACAAAATGTTCCAAACACACCCCATGCACAACTCCACCGGGGAAGGTGCCAGAAACGAGTTCTGTTGGTAGTTTTTACACTACCCCGGTAGGCAGCTGAAAGGCACCACAAAACTTGTTCTACCTGCTTTCTGGGCTGAGATGGGGAATCGCTGAATTTTGGACTCGGCTGGTGACAAAATGTTCCAAACACACCCCATGCACAACTCCACCGGGGAAGGTGCCAGAAACGAGTTCTGTTGGTAGTTTTTACACTACCCCGGTAGGCAGCTGAAAGGCACCACAAAACTTGTTCTACCTGCTTTCTGGGCTGAGATGGGGAATCGCTGAATTTTGGACTCGGCTGGTGACAAAATGTTCCAAACACACCCCATGCACAACTCCACCGGGGAAGGTGCCAGAAACGAGTTCTGCTGGTAGTTTTTACACTACCCCGGTAGGCAGCTGAAAGGCACCACAAAACTTGTTCTACCTGCTTTCTGGGCTGAGATGGGGAACGGCTGAATTTTGGACTCGGCTGCTGACAAAATGTTCCAAACACACCCCATGCACAACTCCACCGGGGAAGGTGCCAGAAACGAGTTCTGTTGGTAGTTTTTACACTACCCCGGTAGGCAGCTGAAAGGCACCACAAAACTTGTTCTACCTGCTTTCTGGGCTGAGATGGGGAATCGCTGAATTTTGGACTCGGCTGGTGACAAAATGTTCCAAACACACCCCATGCACAACTCCACCGGGGAAGGTGCCAGAAAGGAGTTCCGTTGGTAGTTTTTACACTACCCCGGTAGGCAGCTGAAAGGCACCACAAAACTTGTTCTACCTGCTTTCTGGGCTGAGATGGGGAACGGCGAATTTTGGACTCGGCTGGTAACAAAATGTTCCAAACACACCCCATGCACAACTCCACCGGGGAAGGTGCCAGAAACGAGTTCCGTTGGTAGTTTTTACACTACCCCGGTAGGCAAGAGAAAGGCACCACAAAACTTGTTCTACCTGCTTTCTGGGCTGAGATGGGGAATCGCTGAATTTTGGACTCGGCTGGTGACAAATGTTCCAAACACACCCCATGCACAACTCCACCGGGGAAGGTGCCAGAAACGAGTTCCGTTGGTAGTTTTTACACTACCCCGGTAGGCAGCTGAAAGGCACCACAAAACTTGTTCTACCTGCTTTCTGGGCTGAGATGGGGAATCGCTGAATTTTGGACTCGGCTGGTGACAAAATGTTCCAAACACACCCCATGCACAACTCCACCGGGGAAGGTGCCAGAAACGAGTTCTGTTGGTAGTTTTTTACACTACCCCGGTAGGCAGCTGAAAGGCACCACAAAACTTGTTCTACCTGCTTTCTGGGCTGAGATGGGGAACGGCTGAATTTTGGACTCGGCTGGTGACAAAATGTTCCAAACACACCCCATGCACAACTCCACCGGGGAAGGTGCCAGAAACGAGTTCTGTTGGTAGTTTTTACACTACCCCGGTAGGCAGCTGAAAGGCACCACAAAACTTGTTCTACCTGCTTTCTGGGCTGAGATGGGGAATCGCTGAATTTTGGACTCGGCTGGTGACAAAATGTTCCAAACACACCCCATGCACAACTCCACCGGGGAAGGTGCCAGAAACGAGTTCTGTTGGTAGTTTTTACACTACCCCGGTAGGCAGCTGAAAGGCACCACAAAACTTGTTCTACCTGCTTTCTGGGCTGAGATGGGGAATCGCGGAATTTTGGACTCGGCTGGTGACAAAATGTTCCAAACACACCCCATGCACAACTCCACCGGGGAAGGTGCCAGAAACGAGTTCTGTTGGTAGTTTTTACACTACCCCGGTAGGCAGCTGAAAGGCACCACAAAACTTGTTCTACCTGCTTTCTGGGCTGAGATGGGGAATCCCTGAATTTTGGACTCGGCTGGTGACAAAATGTTCCAAACACACCCCATGCACAACTCCACCGGGGAAGGTGCCAGAAACGAGTTCTGTTGGTAGTTTTTTACACTACCCCGGTAGGCAAGAGAAAGGCACCACAAAACTTGTTCTACCTGCTTTCTGGGCTGAGATGGGGAATAGCTGAATTTTGGACTCGGCTGGTGACAAAATGTTCCAAACACACCCCATGCACAACTCCACCGGGGAAGGTGCCAGAAACGAGTTCTGCTGGTAGTTTTTACACTACCCCGGTAGGCAGCTGAAAGGCACCACAAAACTTGTTCTACCTGCTTTCTGGGCTGAGATGGGGAATCGCTGAATTTTGGACTCGGCTGGTGACAAAATGTTCCAAACACACCCCATGCACAGCTCCACCGGGGAAGGTGCCAGAAACGAGTTCTGTTGGTAGTTTTTACACTACCCTGGTAGGCAGCTGAAAGGCACCACAAAACTTGTTCTACCTGCTTTCTGGGCTGAGATGGGGAATCGCTGAATTTTGGACTCGGCTGGTGACAAAATGTTCCAAACACACCCCATGCACAACTCCACCGGGGAAGGTGCCAGAAACGAGTTCTGTTGGTAGTTTTTACACTACCCCGGTAGGCAGCTGAAAGGCACCACAAAACTTGTTCTACCTGCTTTCTGGGCTGAGATGGGGAATCGCTGAATTTTGGACTCGGCTGGTGACAAAATGTTCCAAACACACCCCATGCACAACTCCACCGGGGAAGGTGCCAGAAACGAGTTCTGTTGGTAGTTTTTACACTACCCCGGTAGGCAGCTGAAAGGCACCACAAAACTTGTTCTACCTGCTTTCTGGGCTGAGATGGGGAATCGCTGAATTTTGGACTCGGCTGGTGACAAAATGTTCCAAACACACCCCATGCACAACTCCACCGGGGAAGGTGCCAGAAACGAGTTCTGCTGGTAGTTTTTACACTACCCCGGTAGGCAGCTGAAAGGCACCACAAAACTTGTTCTACCTGCTTTCTGGGCTGAGATGGGGAACGGCTGAATTTTGGACTCGGCTGGTGACAAAATGTTCCAAACACACCCCATGCACAACTCCACCGGGGAAGGTGCCAGAAACGAGTTCTGTTGGTAGTTTTTACACTACCCCGGTAGGCAGCTGAAAGGCACCACAAAACTTGTTCTACCTGCTTTCTGGGCTGAGATGGGGAATCGCTGAATTTTGGACTCGGCTGGTGACAAAATGTTCCAAACACACCCCATGCACAACTCCACCGGGGAAGGTGCCAGAAAGGAGTTCCGTTGGTAGTTTTTACACTACCCCGGTAGGCAGCTGAAAGGCACCACAAAACTTGTTCTACCTGCTTTCTGGGCTGAGATGGGGAACGGCTGAATTTTGGACTCGGCTGGTAACAAAATGTTCCAAACACACCCCATGCACAACTCCACCGGGGAAGGTGCCAGAAACGAGTTCCGTTGGTAGTTTTTACACTACCCCGGTAGGCAAGAGAAAGGCACCACAAAACTTGTTCTACCTGCTTTCTGGGCTGAGATGGGGAATCGCTGAATTTTGGACTCGGCTGGTGACAAAATGTTCCAAACACACCCCATGCACAACTCCACCGGGGAAGGTGCCAGAAACGAGTTCCGTTGGTAGTTTTTACACTACCCCGGTAGGCAGCTGAAAGGCACCACAAAACTTGTTCTACCTGCTTTCTGGGCTGAGATGGGGAATCGCTGAATTTTGGACTCGGCTGGTGACAAAATGTTCCAAACACACCCCATGCACAACTCCACCGGGGAAGGTGCCAGAAACGAGTTCTGTTGGTAGTTTTTACACTACCCCGGTAGGCAGCTGAAAGGCACCACAAAACTTGTTCTACCTGCTTTCTGGGCTGAGATGGGGAACGGCTGAATTTTGGACTCGGCTGGTGACAAAATGTTCCAAACACACCCCATGCACAACTCCACCGGGGAAGGTGCCAGAAACGAGTTCTGTTGGTAGTTTTTACACTACCCCGGTAGGCAGCTGAAAGGCACCACAAAACTTGTTCTACCTGCTTTCTGGGCTGAGATGGGGAATCGCTGAATTTTGGACTCGGCTGGTGACAAAATGTTCCAAACACACCCCATGCACAACTCCACCGGGGAAGGTGCCAGAAACGAGTTCTGTTGGTAGTTTTTACACTACCCCGGTAGGCAGCTGAAAGGCACCACAAAACTTGTTCTACCTGCTTTCTGGGCTGAGATGGGGAATCGCGGAATTTTGGACTCGGCTGGTGACAAAATGTTCCAAACACACCCCATGCACAACTCCACCGGGGAAGGTGCCAGAAACGAGTTCTGTTGGTAGTTTTTACACTACCCCGGTAGGCAGCTGAAAGGCACCACAAAACTTGTTCTACCTGCTTTCTGGGCTGAGATGGGGAATCCCTGAATTTTGGACTCGGCTGGTGACAAAATGTTCCAAACACACCCCATGCACAACTCCACCGGGGAAGGTGCCAGAAACGAGTTCTGTTGGTAGTTTTTACACTACCCCGGTAGGCAAGAGAAAGGCACCACAAAACTTGTTCTACCTGCTTTCTGGGCTGAGATGGGGAATAGCTGAATTTTGGACTCGGCTGGTGACAAAATGTTCCAAACACACCCCATGCACAACTCCACCGGGGAAGGTGCCAGAAACGAGTTCTGCTGGTAGTTTTTACACTACCCCGGTAGGCAGCTGAAAGGCACCACAAAACTTGTTCTACCTGCTTTCTGGGCTGAGATGGGGAATCGCTGAATTTTGGACTCGGCTGGTGACAAAATGTTCCAAACACACCCCATGCACAGCTCCACCGGGGAAGGTGCCAGAAACGAGTTCTGTTGGTAGTTTTTACACTACCCTGGTAGGCAGCTGAAAGGCACCACAAAACTTGTTCTACCTGCTTTCTGGGCTGAGATGGGGAATCGCTGAATTTTGGACTCGGCTGGTGACAAAATGTTCCAAACACACCCCATGCACAACTCCACCGGGGAAGGTGCCAGAAACGAGTTCTGTTGGTAGTTTTTACACTACCCCGGTAGGCAGCTGAAAGGCACCACAAAACTTGTTCTACCTGCTTTCTGGGCTGAGATGGGGAATCGCTGAATTTTGGACTCGGCTGGTGACAAAATGTTCCAAACACACCCCATGCACAACTCCACCGGGGAAGGTGCCAGAAACGAGTTCTGTTGGTAGTTTTTACACTACCCCGGTAGGCAGCTGAAAGGCACCACAAAACTTGTTGTACCTGCTTTCTGGGCTGAGATGGGGAATCGCTGAATTTTGGACTCGGCTGGTGACAAAATGTTCCAAACACACCCCATGCACAACTCCACCGGGGAAGGTGCCAGAAACGAGTTCTGCTGGTAGTTTTTACACTACCCCGGTAGGCAGCTGAAAGGCACCACAAAACTTGTATTACCTGCTTTCTGGGCTGAGATGGGGAACGGCTGAATTTTGGACTCGGCTGGTGACAAAATGTTCCAAACACACCCCATGCACAACTCCACCGGGGAAGGTGCCAGAAACGAGTTCTGTTGGTAGTTTTTACACTACCCCGGTAGGCAGCTGAAAGGCACCACAAAACTTGTTCTACCTGCTTTCTGGGCTGAGATGGGGAATCGCTGAATTTTGGACTCGGCTGGTGACAAAATGTTCCAAACACACCCCATGCACAACTCCACCGGGGAAGGTGCCAGAAACGAGTTCTGTTGGTAGTTTTTACACTACCCCGGTAGGCAGCTGAAAGGCACCACAAAACTTGTTCTACCTGCTTTCTGGGCTGAGATGGGGAATCGCTGAATTTTGGACTCGGCTGGTGACAAAATGTTCCAAACACACCCCCTGCACAACTCCACCGGGGAAGGTGCCAGAAACGAGTTCTGCTGGTAGTTTTTACACTACCCCGGTAGGCAGCTGAAAGGCACCACAAAACTTGTTCTACCTGCTTTCTGGGCTGAGATGGGGAACGGCTGAATTTTGGACTCGGCTGGTGACAAAATGTTCCAAACACACCCCATGCACAACTCCACCGGGGAAGGTGCCAGAAACGAGTTCTGTTGGTAGTTTTTACACTACCCCGGTAGGCAGCTGAAAGGCACCACAAAACTTGTTCTACCTGCTTTCTGGGCTGAGATGGGGAATCGCTGAATTTTGGACTCGGCTGGTGACAAAATGTTCCAAACACACCCCATGCACAACTCCACCGGGGAAGGTGCCAGAAACGAGTTCTGTTGGTAGTTTTTACACTACCCCGGTAGGCAGCTGAAAGGCACCACAAAACTTGTTCTACCTGCTTTCTGGGCTGAGATGGGGAATCGCTGAATTTTGGACTCGGCTGGTGACAAAATGTTCCAAACACACCCCCTGCACAACTCCACCGGGGAAGGTGCCAGAAACGAGTTCTGCTGGTAGTTTTTACACTACCCCGGTAGGCAGCTGAAAGGCACCACAAAACTTGTTCTACCTGCTTTCTGGGCTGAGATGGGGAACGGCTGAATTTTGGACTCGGCTGGTGACAAAATGTTCCAAACACACCCCATGCACAACTCCACCGGGGAAGGTGCCAGAAACGAGTTCTGTTGGTAGTTTTTACACTACCCCGGTAGGCAGCTGAAAGGCACCACAAAACTTGTTCTACCTGCTTTCTGGGCTGAGATGGGGAATCGCTGAATTTTGGACTCGGCTGGTGACAAAATGTTCCAAACACACCCCATGCACAACTCCACCGGGGAAGGTGCCAGAAAGGAGTTCTGTTGGTAGTTTTTACACTACCCCGGTAGGCAGCTGAAAGGCACCACAAAACTTGTTCTACCTGCTTTCTGGGCTGAGATGGGGAACGGCTGAATTTTGGACTCGGCTGGTGACAAAATGTTCCAAACACACCCCATGCACAACTCCACCGGGGAAGGTGCCAGAAACGAGTTCCGTTGGTAGTTTTTACACTACCCCGATAGGCAAGAGAAAGGCACCACAAAACTTGTTCTACCTGCTTTCTAGGCTGAGATGGGGAACGGCTGAATTTTGGACTTGGCTGGTGACAAAATGTTCCAAACACACCCCATGCACAACTCCACCGGGGAAGGTGCCAGAAACGAGTTCTGTTGGTAGTTTTTACACTACCCCGGTAGGCAAGAGAAAGGCACCACAAAACTTGTTGTACCTGCTTTCTGGGCTGAGATGGGGAATCGCTGAATTTTGGACTCGGCTGGTGACAAAATGTTCCAAACACACCCCATGCACAACTCCACCGGGGAAGGTGCCAGAAACGAGTTCTGTTGGTAGTTTTTACACTACCCCGGTAGGCAGCTGAAAGGCACCACAAAACTTGTTCTACCTGCTTTCTGGGCTGAGATGGGGAATCGCTGAATTTTGGACTCGGCTGGTGACAAAATGTTCCAAACACACCCCATGCACAACTCCACCGGGGAAGGTGCCAGAAACGAGTTCTGTTGGTAGTTTTTACACTACCCCGGTAGGCAGCTGAAAGGCACCACAAAACTTGTTCTACCTGCTTTCTGGGCTGAGATGGGGAACGGCTGAATTTTGGACTCGGCTGGTGACAAAATGTTCCAAACACACCCCATGCACAACTCCACCGGGGAAGGTGCCAGAAACGAGTTCTGTTGGTAGTTTTTACACTACCCCGGTAGGCAGCTGAAAGGCACCACAAAACTTGTTCTACCTGCTTTCTGGGCTGAGATGGGGAATCGCTGAATTTTGGACTCGGCTGGTGACAAAATGTTCCAAACACACCCCATGCACAACTCCACCGGGGAAGGTGCCAGAAACGAGTTCTGTTGGTAGTTTTTACACTACCCCGGTAGGCAGCTGAAAGGCACCACAAAACTTGTTCTACCTGCTTTCTGGGCTGAGATGGGGAATCGCGGAATTTTGGACTCGGCTGGTGACAAAATGTTCCAAACACACCCCATGCACAACTCCACCGGGGAAGGTGCCAGAAACGAGTTCTGTTGGTAGTTTTTACACTACCCCGGTAGGCAGCTGAAAGGCACCACAAAACTTGTTCTACCTGCTTTCTGGGCTGAGATGGGGAATCCCTGAATTTTGGACTCGGCTGGTGACAAAATGTTCCAAACACACCCCATGCACAACTCCACCGGGGAAGGTGCCAGAAACGAGTTCTGTTGGTAGTTTTTACACTACCCCGGTAGGCAAGAGAAAGGCACCACAAAACTTGTTCTACCTGCTTTCTGGGCTGAGATGGGGAATAGCTGAATTTTGGACTCGGCTGGTGACAAAATGTTCCAAACACACCCCATGCACAACTCCACCGGGGAAGGTGCCAGAAACGAGTTCTGCTGGTAGTTTTTACACTACCCCGGTAGGCAGCTGAAAGGCACCACAAAACTTGTTCTACCTGCTTTCTGGGCTGAGATGGGGAATCGCTGAATTTTGGACTCGGCTGGTGACAAAATGTTCCAAACACAGCCCATGCACAGCTCCACCGGGGAAGGTGCCAGAAACGAGTTCTGTTGGTAGTTTTTACACTACCCTGGTAGGCAGCTGAAAGGCACCACAAAACTTGTTCTACCTGCTTTCTGGGCTGAGATGGGGAATCGCTGAATTTTGGACTCGGCTGGTGACAAAATGTTCCAAACACACCCCATGCACAACTCCACCGGGGAAGGTGCCAGAAACGAGTTCTGTTGGTAGTTTTTACACTACCCCGGTAGGCAGCTGAAAGGCACCACAAAACTTGTTCTACCTGCTTTCTGGGCTGAGATGGAGAATCGCTGAATTTTGGACTCGGCTGGTGACAAAATGTTCCAAACACACCCCATGCACAACTCCACCGGGGAAGGTGCCAGAAACGAGTTCTGTTGGTAGTTTTTACACTACCCCGGTAGGCAGCTGAAAGGCACCACAAAACTTGTTCTACCTGCTTTCTGGGCTGAGATGGGGAATCGCTGAATTTTGGACTCGGCTGGTGACAAAATGTTCCAAACACACCCCATGCACAACTCCACCGGGGAAGGTGCCAGAAACGAGTTCCGTTGGTAGTTTTTACACTACCCCGGTAGGCAGCTGAAAGGCACCACAAAACTTGTTCTACCTGCTTTCTGGGCTGAGATGGGGAACGGCTGAATTTTGGACTCGGCTGGTGACAAAATGTTCCAAACACACCCCATGCACAACTCCACCGGGGAAGGTGCCAGAAACGAGTTCCGTTGGTAGTTTTTACACTACCCCGATAGGCAAGAGAAAGGCACCACAAAACTTGTTCTACCTGCTTTCTAGGCTGAGATGGGGAACGGCTGAATTTTGGACTCGGCTGGTGACAAAATGTTCCAAACACACCCCATGCACAACTCCACCGGGGAAGGTGCCAGAAACGAGTTCTGTTGGTAGTTTTTACACTACCCCGGTAGGCAGCTGAAAGGCACCACAAAACTTGTTCTACCTGCTTTCTGGGCTGAGATGGGGAATCGCTGAATTTTGGACTCGGCTGGTGACAAAATGTTCCAAACACACCCCATGCACAACTCCACCGGGGAAGGTGCCAGAAACGAGTTCTGTTGGTAGTTTTTACACTACCCCGGTAGGCAGCTGAAAGGCACCACAAAACTTGTTCTACCTGCTTTCTGGGCTGAGATGGGGAATCGCTGAATTTTGGACTCGGCTGGTGACAAAATGTTCCAAACACACCCCATGCACAACTCCACCGGGGAAGGTGCCAGAAACGAGTTCTGTTGGTAGTTTTTACACTACCCCGGTAGGCAGCTGAAAGGCACCACAAAACTTGTTCTACCTGCTTTCTGGGCTGAGATGGGGAACGGCTGAATTTTGGACTCGGCTGGTGACAAAATGTTCCAAAAACACCCCATGCACAACTCCACCGGGGAAGGTGCCAGAAACGAGTTCTGTTGGTAGTTTTTACACTACCCCGGTAGGCAGCTGAAAGGCACCACAAAACTTGTTCTACCTGCTTTCTGGGCTGAGATGGGGAATCGCTGAATTTTGGACTCGGCTGGTGACAAAATGTTCCAAACACACCCCATGCACAACTCCACCGGGGAAGGTGCCAGAAACGAGTTCTGTTGGTAGTTTTTACACTACCCCGGTAGGCAGCTGAAAGGCACCACAAAACTTGTTCTACCTGCTTTCTGGGCTGAGATGGGGAATCGCTGAATTTTGGACTCGGCTGGTGACAAAATGTTCCAAACACACCCCATGCACAACTCCACCGGGGAAGGTGCCAGAAACGAGTTCTGTTGGTAGTTTTTACACTACCCCGGTAGGCAGCTGAAAGGCACCACAAAACTTGTTCTACCTGCTTTCTGGGCTGAGATGGGGAATCGCTGAATTTTGGACTCGGCTGGTGACAAAATGTTCCAAACACACCCCATGCACAACTCCACCGGGGAAGGTGCCAGAAACGAGTTCTGTTGGTAGTTTTTACACTACCCCGGTAGGCAAGAGAAAGGCACCACAAAACTTGTTCTACCTGCTTTCTGGGCTGAGATGGGGAATAGCTGAATTTTGGACTCGGCTGGTGACAAAATGTTCCAAACACACCCCATGCACAACTCCACCGGGGAAGGTGCCAGAAACGAGTTCTGTTGGTAGTTTTTACAGTACCCCGGTAGGCAGCTGAAAGGCACCACAAAACTTGTTCTACCTGCTTTCTGGGCTGAGATGGGGAATCGCTGAATTTTGGACTCGGCTGGTGACAAAATGTTCCAAACACACCCCATGCACAACTCCACCGGGGAAGGTGCCAGAAACGAGTTCTGTTGGTAGTTTTTACACTACCCCGGTAGGCAGCTGAAAGGCACCACAAAACTTGTTCTACCTGCTTTCTGGGCTGAGATGGGGAATCGCTGAATTTTGGACTCGGCTGGTGACAAAATGTTCCAAACACACCCCATGCACAACTCCACCGGGGAAGGTGCCAGAAACGAGTTCTGTTGGTAGTTTTTACACTACCCCGGTAGGCAGCTGAAAGGCACCACAAAACTTGTTCTACCTGCTTTCTGGGCTGAGATGGGGAATCGCTGAATTTTGGACTCGGCTGGTGACAAAATGTTCCAAACACACCCCATGCACAACTCCACCGGGGAAGGTGCCAGAAACGAGTTCTGCTGGTAGTTTTTACACTACCCCGGTAGGCAGCTGAAAGGCACCACAAAACTTGTTCTACCTGCTTTCTGGGCTGAGATGGGGAACGGCTGAATTTTGGACTCGGCTGGTGACAAAATGTTCCAAACACACCCCATGCACAACTCCACCGGGGAAGGTGCCAGAAACGAGTTCTGTTGGTAGTTTTTACACTACCCCGGTAGGCAGCTGAAAGGCACCACAAAACTTGTTCTACCTGCTTTCTGGGCTGAGATGGGGAATCGCTGAATTTTGGACTCGGCTGGTGACAAAATGTTCCAAACACACCCCATGCACAACTCCACCGGGGAAGGTGCCAGAAAGGAGTTCCGTTGGTAGTTTTTACACTACCCCGGTAGGCAGCTGAAAGGCACCACAAAACTTGTTCTACCTGCTTTCTGGGCTGAGATGGGGAACGGCTGAATTTTGGACTCGGCTGGTAACAAAATGTTCCAAACACACCCCATGCACAACTCCACCGGGGAAGGTGCCAGAAACGAGTTCCGTTGGTAGTTTTTACACTACCCCGGTAGGCAAGAGAAAGGCACCACAAAACTTGTTCTACCTGCTTTCTGGGCTGAGATGGGGAATCGCTGAATTTTGGACTCGGCTGGTGACAAAATGTTCCAAACACACCCCATGCACAACTCCACCGGGGAAGGTGCCAGAAACGAGTTCCGTTGGTAGTTTTTACACTACCCCGGTAGGCAGCTGAAAGGCACCACAAAACTTGTTCTACCTGCTTTCTGGGCTGAGATGGGGAATCGCTGAATTTTGGACTCGGCTGGTGACAAAATGTTCCAAACACACCCCATGCACAACTCCACCGGGGAAGGTGCCAGAAACGAGTTCTGTTGGTAGTTTTTACACTACCCCGGTAGGCAGCTGAAAGGCACCACAAAACTTGTTCTACCTGCTTTCTGGGCTGAGATGGGGAACGGCTGAATTTTGGACTCGGCTGGTGACAAAATGTTCCAAACACACCCCATGCACAACTCCACCGGGGAAGGTGCCAGAAACGAGTTCTGTTGGTAGTTTTTACACTACCCCGGTAGGCAGCTGAAAGGCACCACAAAACTTGTTCTACCTGCTTTCTGGGCTGAGATGGGGAATCGCTGAATTTTGGACTCGGCTGGTGACAAAATGTTCCAAACACACCCCATGCACAACTCCACCGGGGAAGGTGCCAGAAACGAGTTCTGTTGGTAGTTTTTACACTACCCCGGTAGGCAGCTGAAAGGCACCACAAAACTTGTTCTACCTGCTTTCTGGGCTGAGATGGGGAATCGCGGAATTTTGGACTCGGCTGGTGACAAAATGTTCCAAACACACCCCATGCACAACTCCACCGGGGAAGGTGCCAGAAACGAGTTCTGTTGGTAGTTTTTACACTACCCCGGTAGGCAGCTGAAAGGCACCACAAAACTTGTTCTACCTGCTTTCTGGGCTGAGATGGGGAATCCCTGAATTTTGGACTCGGCTGGTGACAAAATGTTCCAAACACACCCCATGCACAACTCCACCGGGGAAGGTGCCAGAAACGAGTTCTGTTGGTAGTTTTTACACTACCCCGGTAGGCAAGAGAAAGGCACCACAAAACTTGTTCTACCTGCTTTCTGGGCTGAGATGGGGAATAGCTGAATTTTGGACTCGGCTGGTGACAAAATGTTCCAAACACACCCCATGCACAACTCCACCGGGGAAGGTGCCAGAAACGAGTTCTGCTGGTAGTTTTTACACTACCCCGGTAGGCAGCTGAAAGGCACCACAAAACTTGTTCTACCTGCTTTCTGGGCTGAGATGGGGAATCGCTGAATTTTGGACTCGGCTGGTGACAAAATGTTCCAAACACACCCCATGCACAGCTCCACCGGGGAAGGTGCCAGAAACGAGTTCTGTTGGTAGTTTTTACACTACCCTGGTAGGCAGCTGAAAGGCACCACAAAACTTGTTCTACCTGCTTTCTGGGCTGAGATGGGGAATCGCTGAATTTTGGACTCGGCTGGTGACAAAATGTTCCAAACACACCCCATGCACAACTCCACCGGGGAAGGTGCCAGAAACGAGTTCTGTTGGTAGTTTTTACACTACCCCGGTAGGCAGCTGAAAGGCACCACAAAACTTGTTCTACCTGCTTTCTGGGCTGAGATGGGGAATCGCTGAATTTTGGACTCGGCTGGTGACAAAATGTTCCAAACACACCCCATGCACAACTCCACCGGGGAAGGTGCCAGAAACGAGTTCTGTTGGTAGTTTTTACACTACCCCGGTAGGCAGCTGAAAGGCACCACAAAACTTGTTCTACCTGCTTTCTGGGCTGAGATGGGGAATCGCTGAATTTTGGACTCGGCTGGTGACAAAATGTTCCAAACACACCCCATGCACAACTCCACCGGGGAAGGTGCCAGAAACGAGTTCTGCTGGTAGTTTTTACACTACCCCGGTAGGCAGCTGAAAGGCACCACAAAACTTGTTCTACCTGCTTTCTGGGCTGAGATGGGGAACGGCTGAATTTTGGACTCGGCTGGTAACAAAATGTTCCAAACACACCCCATGCACAACTCCACCGGGGAAGGTGCCAGAAACGAGTTCCGTTGGTAGTTTTTACACTACCCCGGTAGGCAAGAGAAAGGCACCACAAAACTTGTTCTACCTGCTTTCTGGGCTGAGATGGGGAATCGCTGAATTTTGGACTCGGCTGGTGACAAAATGTTCCAAACACACCCCATGCACAACTCCACCGGGGAAGGTGCCAGAAACGAGTTCCGTTGGTAGTTTTTACACTACCCCGGTAGGCAGCTGAAAGGCACCACAAAACTTGTTCTACCTGCTTTCTGGGCTGAGATGGGGAATCGCTGAATTTTGGACTCGGCTGGTGACAAAATGTTCCAAACACACCCCATGCACAACTCCACCGGGGAAGGTGCCAGAAACGAGTTCTGTTGGTAGTTTTTACACTACCCCGGTAGGCAGCTGAAAGGCACCACAAAACTTGTTCTACCTGCTTTCTGGGCTGAGATGGGGAACGGCTGAATTTTGGACTCGGCTGGTGACAAAATGTTCCAAACACACCCCATGCACAACTCCACCGGGGAAGGTGCCAGAAACGAGTTCTGTTGGTAGTTTTTACACTACCCCGGTAGGCAGCTGAAAGGCACCACAAAACTTGTTCTACCTGCTTTCTGGGCTGAGATGGGGAATCGCTGAATTTTGGACTCGGCTGGTGACAAAATGTTCCAAACACACCCCATGCACAACTCCACCGGGGAAGGTGCCAGAAACGAGTTCTGTTGGTAGTTTTTACACTACCCCGGTAGGCAGCTGAAAGGCACCACAAAACTTGTTCTACCTGCTTTCTGGGCTGAGATGGGGAATCGCTGAATTTTGGACTCGGCTGGTGACAAAATGTTCCAAACACACCCCATGCACAACTCCACCGGGGAAGGTGCCAGAAACGAGTTCTGTTGGTAGTTTTTACACTACCCCGGTAGGCAGCTGAAAGGCACCACAAAACTTGTTCTACCTGCTTTCTGGGCTGAGATGGGGAATCCCTGAATTTTGGACTCGGCTGGTGACAAAATGTTCCAAACACACCCCATGCACAACTCCACCGGGGAAGGTGCCAGAAACGAGTTCTGTTGGTAGTTTTTACACTACCCCGGTAGGCAAGAGAAAGGCACCACAAAACTTGTTCTACCTGCTTTCTGGGCTGAGATGGGGAATAGCTGAATTTTGGACTCGGCTGGTGACAAAATGTTCCAAACACACCCCATGCACAACTCCACCGGGGAAGGTGCCAGAAACGAGTTCTGCTGGTAGTTTTTACACTACCCCGGTAGGCAGCTGAAAGGCACCACAAAACTTGTTCTACCTGCTTTCTGGGCTGAGATGGGGAATCGCTGAATTTTGGACTCGGCTGGTGACAAAATGTTCCAAACACACCCCATGCACAGCTCCACCGGGGAAGGTGCCAGAAACGAGTTCTGTTGGTAGTTTTTACACTACCCTGGTAGGCAGCTGAAAGGCACCACAAAACTTGTTCTACCTGCTTTCTGGGCTGAGATGGGGAATCGCTGAATTTTGGACTCGGCTGGTGACAAAATGTTCCAAACACACCCCATGCACAACTCCACCGGGGAAGGTGCCAGAAACGAGTTCTGTTGGTAGTTTTTACACTACCCCGGTAGGCAGCTGAAAGGCACCACAAAACTTGTTCTACCTGCTTTCTGGGCTGAGATGGGGAATCGCTGAATTTTGGACTCGGCTGGTGACAAAATGTTCCAAACACACCCCATGCACAACTCCACCGGGGAAGGTGCCAGAAACGAGTTCTGTTGGTAGTTTTTACACTACCCCGGTAGGCAGCTGAAAGGCACCACAAAACTTGTTCTACCTGCTTTCTGGGCTGAGATGGGGAATCGCTGAATTTTGGACTCGGCTGGTGACAAAATGTTCCAAACACACCCCATGCACAACTCCACCGGGGAAGGTGCCAGAAACGAGTTCTGCTGGTAGTTTTTACACTACCCCGGTAGGCAGCTGAAAGGCACCACAAAACTTGTATTACCTGCTTTCTGGGCTGAGATGGGGAACGGCTGAATTTTGGACTCGGCTGGTGACAAAATGTTCCAAACACACCCCATGCACAACTCCACCGGGGAAGGTGCCAGAAACGAGTTCTGTTGGTAGTTTTTACACTACCCCGGTAGGCAGCTGAAAGGCACCACAAAACTTGTTCTACCTGCTTTCTGGGCTGAGATGGGGAATCGCTGAATTTTGGACTCGGCTGGTGACAAAATGTTCCAAACACACCCCATGCACAACTCCACCGGGGAAGGTGCCAGAAACGAGTTCTGTTGGTAGTTTTTACACTACCCCGGTAGGCAGCTGAAAGGCACCACAAAACTTGTTCTACCTGCTTTCTGGGCTGAGATGGGGAATCGCTGAATTTTGGACTCGGCTGGTGACAAAATGTTCCAAACACACCCCCTGCACAACTCCACCGGGGAAGGTGCCAGAAACGAGTTCTGCTGGTAGTTTTTACACTACCCCGGTAGGCAGCTGAAAGGCACCACAAAACTTGTTCTACCTGCTTTCTGGGCTGAGATGGGGAACGGCTGAATTTTGGACTCGGCTGGTGACAAAATGTTCCAAACACACCCCATGCACAACTCCACCGGGGAAGGTGCCAGAAACGAGTTCTGTTGGTAGTTTTTACACTACCCCGGTAGGCAGCTGAAAGGCACCACAAAACTTGTTCTACCTGCTTTCTGGGCTGAGATGGGGAATCGCTGAATTTTGGACTCGGCTGGTGACAAAATGTTCCAAACACACCCCATGCACAACTCCACCGGGGAAGGTGCCAGAAAGGAGTTCTGTTGGTAGTTTTTACACTACCCCGGTAGGCAGCTGAAAGGCACCACAAAACTTGTTCTACCTGCTTTCTGGGCTGAGATGGGGAACGGCTGAATTTTGGACTCGGCTGGTGACAAAATGTTCCAAACACACCCCATGCACAACTCCACCGGGGAAGGTGCCAGAAACGAGTTCCGTTGGTAGTTTTTACACTACCCCGATAGGCAAGAGAAAGGCACCACAAAACTTGTTCTACCTGCTTTCTAGGCTGAGATGGGGAACGGCTGAATTTTGGACTTGGCTGGTGACAAAATGTTCCAAACACACCCCATGCACAACTCCACCGGGGAAGGTGCCAGAAACGAGTTCTGTTGGTAGTTTTTACACTACCCCGGTAGGCAAGAGAAAGGCACCACAAAACTTGTTGTACCTGCTTTCTGGGCTGAGATGGGGAATCGCTGAATTTTGGACTCGGCTGGTGACAAAATGTTCCAAACACACCCCATGCACAACTCCACCGGGGAAGGTGCCAGAAACGAGTTCTGTTGGTAGTTTTTACACTACCCCGGTAGGCAGCTGAAAGGCACCACAAAACTTGTTCTACCTGCTTTCTGGGCTGAGATGGGGAATCGCTGAATTTTGGACTCGGCTGGTGACAAAATGTTCCAAACACACCCCATGCACAACTCCACCGGGGAAGGTGCCAGAAACGAGTTCTGTTGGTAGTTTTTACACTACCCCGGTAGGCAGCTGAAAGGCACCACAAAACTTGTTCTACCTGCTTTCTGGGCTGAGATGGGGAACGGCTGAATTTTGGACTCGGCTGGTGACAAAATGTTCCAAACACACCCCATGCACAACTCCACCGGGGAAGGTGCCAGAAACGAGTTCTGTTGGTAGTTTTTACACTACCCCGGTAGGCAGCTGAAAGGCACCACAAAACTTGTTCTACCTGCTTTCTGGGCTGAGATGGGGAATCGCTGAATTTTGGACTCGGCTGGTGACAAAATGTTCCAAACACACCCCATGCACAACTCCACCGGGGAAGGTGCCAGAAACGAGTTCTGTTGGTAGTTTTTACACTACCCCGGTAGGCAGCTGAAAGGCACCACAAAACTTGTTCTACCTGCTTTCTGGGCTGAGATGGGGAATCGCGGAATTTTGGACTCGGCTGGTGACAAAATGTTCCAAACACACCCCATGCACAACTCCACCGGGGAAGGTGCCAGAAACGAGTTCTGTTGGTAGTTTTTACACTACCCCGGTAGGCAGCTGAAAGGCACCACAAAACTTGTTCTACCTGCTTTCTGGGCTGAGATGGGGAATCCCTGAATTTTGGACTCGGCTGGTGACAAAATGTTCCAAACACACCCCATGCACAACTCCACCGGGGAAGGTGCCAGAAACGAGTTCTGTTGGTAGTTTTTACACTACCCCGGTAGGCAAGAGAAAGGCACCACAAAACTTGTTCTACCTGCTTTCTGGGCTGAGATGGGGAATAGCTGAATTTTGGACTCGGCTGGTGACAAAATGTTCCAAACACACCCCATGCACAACTCCACCGGGGAAGGTGCCAGAAACGAGTTCTGCTGGTAGTTTTTACACTACCCCGGTAGGCAGCTGAAAGGCACCACAAAACTTGTTCTACCTGCTTTCTGGGCTGAGATGGGGAATCGCTGAATTTTGGACTCGGCTGGTGACAAAATGTTCCAAACACAGCCCATGCACAGCTCCACCGGGGAAGGTGCCAGAAACGAGTTCTGTTGGTAGTTTTTACACTACCCTGGTAGGCAGCTGAAAGGCACCACAAAACTTGTTCTACCTGCTTTCTGGGCTGAGATGGGGAATCGCTGAATTTTGGACTCGGCTGGTGACAAAATGTTCCAAACACACCCCATGCACAACTCCACCGGGGAAGGTGCCAGAAACGAGTTCTGTTGGTAGTTTTTACACTACCCCGGTAGGCAGCTGAAAGGCACCACAAAACTTGTTCTACCTGCTTTCTGGGCTGAGATGGGGAATCGCTGAATTTTGGACTCGGCTGGTGACAAAATGTTCCAAACACACCCCATGCACAACTCCACCGGGGAAGGTGCCAGAAACGAGTTCTGTTGGTAGTTTTTACACTACCCCGGTAGGCAGCTGAAAGGCACCACAAAACTTGTTGTACCTGCTTTCTGGGCTGAGATGGGGAATCGCTGAATTTTGGACTCGGCTGGTGACAAAATGTTCCAAACACACCCCATGCACAACTCCACCGGGGAAGGTGCCAGAAACGAGTTCTGCTGGTAGTTTTTACACTACCCCGGTAGGCAGCTGAAAGGCACCACAAAACTTGTTCTACCTGCTTTCTGGGCTGAGATGGGGAACGGCTGAATTTTGGACTCGGCTGGTGACAAAATGTTCCAAAACACACCCCATGCACAACTCCACCGGGGAAGGTGCCAGAAACGAGTTCTGTTGGTAGTTTTTACACTACCCCGGTAGGCAGCTGAAAGGCACCACAAAACTTGTTCTACCTGCTTTCTGGGCTGAGATGGGGAATCGCTGAATTTTGGACTCGGCTGGTGACAAAATGTTCCAAACACACCCCATGCACAACTCCACCGGGGAAGGTGCCAGAAACGAGTTCTGTTGGTAGTTTTTACACTACCCCGGTAGGCAGCTGAAAGGCACCACAAAACTTGTTCTACCTGCTTTCTGGGCTGAGATGGGGAATCGCTGAATTTTCGACTCGGCTGGTGACAAAATGTTCCAAACACACCCCATGCACAACTCCACCGGGGAAGGTGCCAGAAACGAGTTCTGTTGGTAGTTTTTACACTACCCCGGTAGGCAGCTGAAAGGCACCACAAAACTTGTTCTACCTGCTTTCTGGGCTGAGATGGGGAATCGCTGAATTTTGGACTCGGCTGGTGACAAAATGTTCCAAACACACCCCATGCACAACTCCACCGGGGAAGGTGCCAGAAACGAGTTCTGTTGGTAGTTTTTACACTACCCCGGTAGGCAGCTGAAAGGCACCACAAAAGTTTTTCTACCTGCTTTCTGGGCTGAGATGGGGAATCGCTGAATTTTGGACTCGGCTGGTGACAAAATGTTCCAAACACACCCCATGCACAACTCCACCGGGGAAGGTGCCAGAAAAGAGTTCCGTTGGTAGTTTTTACACTACCCCGGTAGGCAGCTGAAAGGCACCACAAAACTTGTTCTACCTGCTTTCTGGGCTGAGATGGGGAATCGCTGAATTTTGGACTCGGCTGGTGACAAAATGTTCCAAACACACCCCATGCACAACTCCACCGGGGAAGGTGCCAGAAACGAGTTCCGTTGGTAGTTTTTACACTACCCCGGTAGGCAGCTGAAAGGCACCACAAAACTTGTTCTACCTGCTTTCTGGGCTGAGATGGGGAATCGCTGAATTTTGGACTCGGCTGGTGACAAAATGTTCCAAACACACCCCATGCACAACTCCACCGGGGAAGGTGCCAGAAACGAGTTCTGTTGGTAGTTTTTACACTACCCCGGTAGGCAGCTGAAAGGCACCACAAAACTTGTTCTACCTGCTTTCTGGGCTGAGATGGGGAATCGCTGAATTTTGGACTCGGCTGGTGACAAAATGTTCCAAACACACCCCATGCACAACTCCACCGGGGAAGGTGCCAGAAATGAGTTCTGTTGGTAGTTTTTACACTACCCCGGTAGGCAGCTGAAAGGCACCACAAAACTTGTTCTACCTGCTTTCTGGGCTGAGATGGGGAATCGCTGAATTTTGGACTCGGCTGGTGACAAAATGTTCCAAATACACCCCATGCACAACTCCACCGGGGAAGGTGCCAGAAACGAGTTCTGTTGGTAGTTTTTACACTACCCCGGTAGGCAAGAGAAAGGCACCACAAAACTTGTTCTACCTGCTTTCTGGGCTGAGATGGGGAATAGCTGAATTTTGGACTCGGCTGGTGACAAAATGTTCCAAACACACCCCATGCACAACTCCACCGGGGAAGGTGCCAGAAACGAGTTCTGTTGGTAGTTTTTACACTACCCCGGTAGGCAGCTGAAAGGCACCACAAAACTTGTTCTACCTGCTTTCTGGGCTGAGATGGGGAATCGCTGAATTTTGGACTCGGCTGGTGACAAAATGTTCCAAACACACCCCATGCACAACTCCACCGGGGAAGGTGCCAGAAACGAGTTCTGTTGGTAGTTTTTACACTACCCCGGTAGGCAAGAGAAAGGCACCACAAAACTTGTTCTACCTGCTTTCTGGGCTGAGATGGGGAATCGCTGAATTTTGGACTCGGCTGGTGACAAAATGTTCCAAACACACCCCATGCACAACTCCACCGGGGAAGGTGCCAGAAACGAGTTCTGTTGGTAGTTTTTACACTACCCCGGTAGGCAGCTGAAAGGCACCACAAAACTTGTTCTACCTGCTTTCTGGGCTTGAGATGGGGAATCGCTGAATTTTGGACTCGGCTGGTGACAAAATGTTCCAAACACACCCCATGCACAACTCCACCGGGGAAGGTGCCAGAAACGAGTTCTGTTGGTAGTTTTTACACTACCCCGGTAGGCAGCTGAAAGGCACCACAAAACTTGTTCTACCTGCTTTCTGGGCTGAGATGGGGAACGGCTGAATTTTGGACTCGGCTGGTGACAAAATGTTCCAAACACACCCCATGCACAACTCCACCGGGGAAGGTGCCAGAAACGAGTTCTGTTGGTAGTTTTTACACTACCCCGGTAGGCAAGAGAAAGGCACCACAAAACTTGTTCTACCTGCTTTCTGGGCTGAGATGGGGAATCGCTGAATTTTGGACTCGGCTGGTGACAAAATGTTCCAAACACACCCCATGCACAACTCCACCGGGGAAGGTGCCAGAAACGAGTTCTGTTGGTAGTTTTTTACACTACCCCGGTAGGCAGCTGAAAGGCACCACAAAACTTGTTCTACCTGCTTTCTGGGCTGAGATGGGGAACGGCTGAATTTTGGACTCGGCTGGTGACAAAATGTTCCAAACACACCCCATGCACAACTCCACCGGGGAAGGTGCCAGAAACGAGTTCTGCTGGTAGTTTTTACACTACCCCGGTAGGCAGCTGAAAGGCACCACAAAACTTGTTCTACCTGCTTTCTGGGCTGAGATGGGGAACGGCTGAATTTTGGACTCGGCTGGTGACAAAATGTTCCAAACACACCCCATGCACAACTCCACCGGGGAAGGTGCCAGAAACGAGTTCTGTTGGTAGTTTTTACACTACCCCGGTAGGCAGCTGAAAGGCACCACAAAACTTGTTCTACCTGCTTTCTGGGCTGAGATGGGGAATCGCTGAATTTTGGACTCGGCTGGTGACAAAATGTTCCAAACACACCCCATGCACAACTCCACCGGGGAAGGTGCCAGAAACGAGTTCTGTTGGTAGTTTTTACAGTACCCCGGTAGGCAGCTGAAAGGCACCACAAAACTTGTTCTACCTGCTTTCTGGGCTGAGATGGGGAACGGCTGAATTTTGGACTCGGCTGGTAACAAAATGTTCCAAACACACCCCATGCACAACTCCACCGGGGAAGGTGCCAGAAACGAGTTCTGTTGGTAGTTTTTACAGTACCCCGGTAGGCAGCTGAAAGGCACCACAAAAGTTGTTCTACCTGCTTTCTGGGCTGAGATGGGGATCAGCTGAATTTTGGACTCGGCTGGTGACAAAATGTTCCAAACACACCCCATGCACAACTCCACCGGGGAAGGTGCCAGAAACGAGTTCTGTTGGTAGTTTTTACACTACCCCGGTAGGCAGCTGAAAGGCACCACAAAACTTGTTCTACCTGCTTTCTGGCCTGAGATGGGGAATTGCTGAATTTTGGACTCGTCTGGTGACAAAATGTTCCAAACACACCCCATGCACAACTCCACCGGGGAAGGTGCCAGAAACGAGTTCTGTTGGTAGTTTTTACACTACCCCGGTAGGCAGCTGAAAGGCACCACAAAACTTGTTCTACCTGCTTTCTGGGCTGAGATGGGGAATCGCTGAATTTTGGACGCGGCTGGTGACAAAATGTTCCAAACACACCCCATGCACAACTCCACCGGGGAAGGTGCCAGAAACGAGTTCTGTTGGTAGTTTTTACACTACCCCGGTAGGCAGCTGAAAGGCACCACAAAACTTGTTCTACCTGCTTTCTGGGCTGAGATGGGGAATCGCTGAATTTTGGACTCGGCTGGTGACAAAATGTTCCAAACACACCCCATGCACAACTCCACCGGGGAAGGTGCCAGAAACGAGTTCTGTTGGTAGTTTTTACACTACCCCGGTAGGCAGCTGAAAGGCACCACAAAACTTGTTGTACCTGCTTTCTGGGCTGAGATGGGGAATCGCTGAATTTTGGACTCGGCTGGTGACAAAATGTTCCAAACACACCCCATGCACAACTCCACCGGGGAAGGTGCCAGAAACGAGTTCTGTTGGTAGTTTTTACACTACCCCGGTAGGCAGCTGAAAGGCACCACAAAACTTGTTCTACCTGCTTTCTAGGCTGAGATGGGGAATCCCTGAATTTTGGACTCGGCTGGTGACAAAATGTTCCAAACACACCCCATGCACAACTCCACCGGGGAAGGTGCCAGAAACGAGTTCTGTTGGTAGTTTTTACACTACCCCGGTAGGCAGCTGAAAGGCACCACAAAACTTGTTCTACCTGCTTTCTGGGCTGAGATGGGGAATAGCTGAATTTTGGACTCGGCTGGTGACAAATAGTTCCAAACACACCCCATGCACAACTCCACCGGGGAAGGTGCCAGAAACGAGTTCTGTTGGTAGTTTTTACACTACCCCGGTAGGCAGCTGAAAGGCACCACAAAACTTGTTCTACCTGCTTTCTGGGCTGAGATGGAGAATCGCTGAATTTTGGACTCGGCTGGTGACAAAATGTTCCAAACACACCCCATGCACAACTCCACCGGGGAAGGTGCCAGAAATGAGTTCTGTTGGTAGTTTTTACACTACCCCGGTAGGCAGCTGAAAGGCACCACAAAACTTGTTCTACCTGCTTTCTGGGCTGAGATGGGGAACGGCTGAATTTTGGACTCGGCTGGTGACAAATAGTTCCAAACACACCCCATGCACAACTCCACCGGGGAAGGTGCCAGAAACGAGTTCCGTTGGTAGTTTTTACACTACCCCGGTAGGCAGCTGAAAGGCACCACAAAACTTGTTCTACCTGCTTTCTGGGCTGAGATGGGGAATCGCTGAATTTTGGACTCGGCTGGTGACAAAATGTTCCAAACACACCCCATGCACAACTCCACCGGGGAAGGTGCCAGAAACGAGTTCTGCTGGTAGTTTTTACACTACCCCGGTAGGCAGCTGAAAGGCACCACAAAACTTGTTCTACCTGCTTTCTGGGCTGAGATGGGGAATCGCTGAATTTTGGACTCGGCTGGTGACAAATAGTTCCAAACACACCCCATGCACAACTCCACCGGGGAAGGTGCCAGAAACGAGTTCTGTTGGTAGTTTTTACACTACCCCGGTAGGCAGCTGAAAGGCACCACAAAACTTGTTCTACCTGCTTTCTGGGCTGAGATGGGGAACGGCTGAATTTTGGACTCGGCTGGTGACAAATAGTTCCAAACACACCCCATGCACAACTCCACCGGGGAAGGTGCCAGAAACGAGTTCTGTTGGTAGTTTTTACACTACCCCGGTAGGCAGCTGAAAGGCACCACAAAACTTGTTCTACCTGCTTTCTGGGCTGAGATGGGGAATCGCTGAATTTTGGACTCGGCTGGTGACAAAATGTTCCAAACACACCCCATGCACAACTCCACCGGGGAAGGTGCCAGAAACGAGTTCTGTTGGTAGTTTTTACACTACCCCGGTAGGCAGCTGAAAGGCACCACAAAACTTGTTCTACCTGCTTTCTGGGCTGAGATGGGGAATCGCTGAATTTTGGACTCGGCTGGTGACAAATAGTTCCAAACACACCCCATGCACAACTCCACCGGGGAAGGTGCCAGAAACGAGTTCTGTTGGTAGTTTTTACACTACCCCGGTAGGCAGCTGAAAGGCACCACAAAACTTGTTCTACCTGCTTTCTGGGCTGAGATGGGGAATCGCTGAATTTTGGACTCGGCTGGTGACAAAATGTTCCAAACACACCCCATGCACAACTCCACCGGGGAAGGTGCCAGAAAGGAGTTCCGTTGGTAGTTTTTACACTACCCCGGTAGGCAGCTGAAAGGCACCACAAAACTTGTTCTACCTGCTTTCTGGGCTGAGATGGGGAATCGCTGAATTTTGGACTCGGCTGGTGACAAAATGTTCCAAACACACCCCATGCACAACTCCACCGGGGAAGGTGCCAGAAACGAGTTCCGTTGGTAGTTTTTACACTACCCCGATAGGCAAGAGAAAGGCACCACAAAACTTGTTCTACCTGCTTTCTAGGCTGAGATGGGGAACGGCTGAATTTTGGACTCGGCTGGTGACAAAATGTTCCAAACACACCCCATGCACAACTCCACCGGGGAAGGTGCCAGAAAGGAGTTCTCTTGGTAGTTTTTACACTACCCCGGTAGGCAGCTGAAAGGCACCACAAAACTTGTTCTACCTGCTTTCTGGGCTGAGATGGGGAATCGCTGAATTTTGGACTCGGCTGGTGACAAAATGTTCCAAACACACCCCATGCACAACTCCACCGGGGAAGGTGCCAGAAACGAGTTCTCTTGGTAGTTTTTACACTACCCCGGTAGGCAGCTGAAAGGCACCACAAAACTTGTTCTACCTGCTTTCTGGGCTGAGATGGGGAATCGCTGAATTTTGGACTCGGCTGCTGACAAAATGTTCCAAACACACCCCATGCACAACTCCACCGGGGAAGGTGCCAGAAACGAGTTCTGTTGGTAGTTTTTACACTACCCCGGTAGGCAGCTGAAAGGCACCACAAAACTTGTTCTACCTGCTTTCTGGGCTGAGATGGGGAATCGCTGAATTTTGGACTCGGCTGGTGACAAAATGTTCCAAACACACCCCATGCACAACTCCACCGGGGAAGGTGCCAGAAACGAGTTCTGTTGGTAGTTTTTACACTACCCCGGTAGGCAGCTGAAAGGCACCACAAAACTTGTTCTACCTGCTTTCTGGGCTGAGATGGGGAATCCCTGAATTTTGGACTCGGCTGGTGACAAAATGTTCCAAACACACCCCATGCACAACTCCACCGGGGAAGGTGCCAGAAACGAGTTCTGTTGGTAGTTTTTACACTACCCCGGTAGGCAGCTGAAAGGCACCACAAAACTTGTTCTACCTGCTTTCTGGGCTGAGATGGGGAATCGCTGAATTTTGGACTCGGCTGGTGACAAAATGTTCCAAACACACCCCATGCACAACTCCACCGGGGAAGGTTCCAGAAACGAGTTCTGCTGGTAGTTTTTACAGTACCCCGGTAGGCAGCTGAAAGGCACCACAAAACTTGTTCTACCTGCTTTCTGGGCTGAGATGGGGAATCGCTGAATTTTGGACTCGGCTGGTGACAAAATGTTCCAAACACACCCCATGCACAACTCCACCGGGGAAGGTGCCAGAAACGAGTTCTGTTGGTAGTTTTTACACTACCCCGGTAGGCAGCTGAAAGGCACCACAAAACTTGTTCTACCTGCTTTCTGGGCTGAGATGGGGAATCGCTGAATTTTGGACTCGGCTGGTGACAAATAGTTCCAAACACACCCCATGCACAACTCCACCGGGGAAGGTGCCAGAAAGGTGTTCCGTTGGTAGTTTTTACACTACCCCGGTAGGCAGCTGAAAGGCACCACAAAACTTGTTCTACCTGCTTTCTGGGCTGAGATGGGGAATCGCTGAATTTTGGACTCGGCTGGTGACAAAATGTTCCAAACACACCCCATGCACAACTCCACCGGGGAAGGTGCCAGAAACGAGTTCTGTTGGTAGTTTTTACACTACCCCGGTAGGCAGCTGAAAGGCACCACAAAACTTGTTCTACCTGCTTTCTGGGCTGAGATGGGGAATCGCTGAATTTTGGACTCGGCTGGTGACAAAATGTTCCAAACACACCCCATGCACAACTCCACCGGGGAAGGTGCCAGAAACGAGTTCTGTTGGTAGTTTTTACACTACCCCGGTAGGCAGCTGAAAGGCACCACAAAACTTGTTCTACCTGCTTTCTGGGCTGAGATGGGGAATCGCTGAATTTTCGACTCGGCTGGTGACAAATAGTTCCAAACACACCCCATGCACAACTCCACCGGGGAAGGTGCCAGAAACGAGTTCCGTTGGTAGTTTTTACACTACCCCGGTAGGCAGCTGAAAGGCACCACAAAACTTGTTCTACCTGCTTTCTGGGCTGAGATGGGGAATCCCTGAATTTTGGACTCGGCTGGTGACAAAATGTTCCAAACACACCCCATGCACAACTCCACCGGGGAAGGTGCCAGAAACGAGTTCTGTTGGTAGTTTTTACACTACCCCGGTAGGCAAGAGAAAGGCACCACAAAACTTGTTGTACCTGCTTTCTGGGCTGAGATGGGGAATAGCTGAATTTTGGACTCGGCTGGTGACAAAATGTTCCAAACACACCCCATGCACAACTCCACCGGGGAAGGTGCCAGAAACGAGTTCTGCTGGTAGTTTTTACAGTACCCCGGTAGGCAGCTGAAAGGCACCACAAAACTTGTTCTACCTGCTTTCTGGGCTGAGATGGAGAATCGCTGAATTTTGGACTCGGCTGGTGACAAAATGTTCCAAACACACCCCATGCACAACTCCACCGGGGAAGGTGCCAGAAACGAGTTCTGTTGGTAGTTTTTACACTACCCCGGTAGGCAGCTGAAAGGCACCACAAAACTTGTTCTACCTGCTTTCTGGGCTGAGATGGGGAATCGCTGAATTTTGGACTCGGCTGGTGACAAAATGTTCCAAACACACCCCATGCACAACTCCTCCGGGGAAGGTGCCAGAAACGAGTTCTGTTGGTAGTTTTTACACTACCCCGGTAGGCAGCTGAAAGGCACCACAAAACTTGTTCTACCTGCTTTCTGGGCTGAGATGGGGAATCGCTGAATTTTGGACTCGGCTGGTGACAAATAGTTCCAAACACACCCCATGCACAACTCCACCGGGGAAGGTGCCAGAAACGAGTTCTGTTGGTAGTTTTTACACTACCCCGGTAGGCAGCTGAAAGGCACCACAAAACTTGTTCTACCTGCTTTCTGGGCTGAGATGGGGAATCCCTGAATTTTGGACTCGGCTGGTGACAAAATGTTCCAAACACACCCCATGCACAACTCCACCGGGGAAGGTGCCAGAAAGGAGTTCCGTTGGTAGTTTTTACACTACCCCGGTAGGCAGCTGAAAGGCACCACAAAACTTGTTCTACCTGCTTTCTGGGCTGAGATGGGGAATCGCTGAATTTTGGACTCGGCTGGTGACAAAATGTTCCAAACACACCCCATGCACAACTCCACCGGGGAAGGTGCCAGAAACGAGTTCCGTTGGTAGTTTTTACACTACCCCGATAGGCAAGAGAAAGGCACCACAAAACTTGTTCTACCTGCTTTCTAGGCTGAGATGGGGAACGGCTGAATTTTGGACTCGGCTGGTGACAAAATGTTCCAAACACACCCCATGCACAACTCCACCGGGGAAGGTGCCAGAAAGGAGTTCTCTTGGTAGTTTTTACACTACCCCGGTAGGCAGCTGAAAGGCACCACAAAACTTGTTCTACCTGCTTTCTGGGCTGAGATGGGGAATCGCTGAATTTTGGACTCGGCTGGTGACAAAATGTTCCAAACACACCCCATGCACAACTCCACCGGGGAAGGTGCCAGAAACGAGTTCTCTTGGTAGTTTTTACACTACCCCGGTAGGCAGCTGAAAGGCACCACAAAACTTGTTCTACCTGCTTTCTGGGCTGAGATGGGGAATCGCTGAATTTTGGACTCGGCTGCTGACAAAATGTTCCAAACACACCCCATGCACAACTCCACCGGGGAAGGTGCCAGAAACGAGTTCTGTTGGTAGTTTTTACACTACCCCGGTAGGCAGCTGAAAGGCACCACAAAACTTGTTCTACCTGCTTTCTGGGCTGAGATGGGGAATCGCTGAATTTTGGACTCGGCTGGTGACAAAATGTTCCAAACACACCCCATGCACAACTCCACCGGGGAAGGTGCCAGAAACGAGTTCTGTTGGTAGTTTTTACACTACCCCGGTAGGCAGCTGAAAGGCACCACAAAACTTGTTCTACCTGCTTTCTGGGCTGAGATGGGGAATCCCTGAATTTTGGACTCGGCTGGTGACAAAATGTTCCAAACACACCCCATGCACAACTCCACCGGGGAAGGTGCCAGAAACGAGTTCTGTTGGTAGTTTTTACACTACCCCGGTAGGCAGCTGAAAGGCACCACAAAACTTGTTCTACCTGCTTTCTGGGCTGAGATGGGGAATCGCTGAATTTTGGACTCGGCTGGTGACAAAATGTTCCAAACACACCCCATGCACAACTCCACCGGGGAAGGTTCCAGAAACGAGTTCTGCTGGTAGTTTTTACAGTACCCCGGTAGGCAGCTGAAAGGCACCACAAAACTTGTTCTACCTGCTTTCTGGGCTGAGATGGGGAATCGCTGAATTTTGGACTCGGCTGGTGACAAAATGTTCCAAACACACCCCATGCACAACTCCACCGGGGAAGGTGCCAGAAACGAGTTCTGTTGGTAGTTTTTACACTACCCCGGTAGGCAGCTGAAAGGCACCACAAAACTTGTTCTACCTGCTTTCTGGGCTGAGATGGGGAATCGCTGAATTTTGGACTCGGCTGGTGACAAATAGTTCCAAACACACCCCATGCACAACTCCACCGGGGAAGGTGCCAGAAAGGTGTTCCGTTGGTAGTTTTTACACTACCCCGGTAGGCAGCTGAAAGGCACCACAAAACTTGTTCTACCTGCTTTCTGGGCTGAGATGGGGAATCGCTGAATTTTGGACTCGGCTGGTGACAAAATGTTCCAAACACACCCCATGCACAACTCCACCGGGGAAGGTGCCAGAAACGAGTTCTGTTGGTAGTTTTTACACTACCCCGGTAGGCAGCTGAAAGGCACCACAAAACTTGTTCTACCTGCTTTCTGGGCTGAGATGGGGAATCGCTGAATTTTGGACTCGGCTGGTGACAAAATGTTCCAAACACACCCCATGCACAACTCCACCGGGGAAGGTGCCAGAAACGAGTTCTGTTGGTAGTTTTTACACTACCCCGGTAGGCAGCTGAAAGGCACCACAAAACTTGTTCTACCTGCTTTCTGGGCTGAGATGGGGAATCGCTGAATTTTCGACTCGGCTGGTGACAAATAGTTCCAAACACACCCCATGCACAACTCCACCGGGGAAGGTGCCAGAAACGAGTTCCGTTGGTAGTTTTTACACTACCCCGGTAGGCAGCTGAAAGGCACCACAAAACTTGTTCTACCTGCTTTCTGGGCTGAGATGGGGAATCCCTGAATTTTGGACTCGGCTGGTGACAAAATGTTCCAAACACACCCCATGCACAACTCCACCGGGGAAGGTGCCAGAAACGAGTTCTGTTGGTAGTTTTTACACTACCCCGGTAGGCAAGAGAAAGGCACCACAAAACTTGTTCTACCTGCTTTCTGGGCTGAGATGGGGAATCGCTGAATTTTGGACTCGGCTGGTGACAAAATGTTCCAAACACACCCCATGCACAACTCCACCGGGGAAGGTGCCAGAAACGAGTTCTGCTGGTAGTTTTTACAGTACCCCGGTAGGCAGCTGAAAGGCACCACAAAACTTGTTCTACCTGCTTTCTGGGCTGAGATGGAGAATCGCTGAATTTTGGACTCGGCTGGTGACAAAATGTTCCAAACACACCCCATGCACAACTCCACCGGGGAAGGTGCCAGAAACGAGTTCTGTTGGTAGTTTTTACACTACCCCGGTAGGCAGCTGAAAGGCACCACAAAACTTGTTCTACCTGCTTTCTGGGCTGAGATGGGGAATCGCTGAATTTTGGACTCGGCTGGTGACAAAATGTTCCAAACACACCCCATGCACAACTCCTCCGGGGAAGGTGCCAGAAACGAGTTCTGTTGGTAGTTTTTACACTACCCCGGTAGGCAGCTGAAAGGCACCACAAAACTTGTTCTACCTGCTTTCTGGGCTGAGATGGGGAATCGCTGAATTTTGGACTCGGCTGGTGACAAATAGTTCCAAACACACCCCATGCACAACTCCACCGGGGAAGGTGCCAGAAACGAGTTCTGTTGGTAGTTTTTACACTACCCCGGTAGGCAGCTGAAAGGCACCACAAAACTTGTTCTACCTGCTTTCTGGGCTGAGATGGGGAATCCCTGAATTTTGGACTCGGCTGGTGACAAAATGTTCCAAACACACCCCATGCACAACTCCACCGGGGAAGGTGCCAGAAACGAGTTCTGTTGGTAGTTTTTACACTACCCCGGTAGGCAAGAGAAAGGCACCACAAAACTTGTTCTACCTGCTTTCTGGGCTGAGATGGGGAATAGCTGAATTTTGGACTCGGCTGGTGACAAAATGTTCCAAACACACCCCATGCACAACTCCACCGGGGAAGGTGCCAGAAACGAGTTCTGCTGGTAGTTTTTACAGTACCCCGGTAGGCAGCTGAAAGGCACCACAAAACTTGTTCTACCTGCTTTCTGGGCTGAGATGGAGAATCGCTGAATTTTGGACTCGGCTGGTGACAAAATGTTCCAAACACACCCCATGCACAACTCCACCGGGGAAGGTGCCAGAAACGAGTTCTGTTGGTAGTTTTTACACTACCCCGGTAGGCAGCTGAAAGGCACCACAAAACTTGTTCTACCTGCTTTCTGGGCTGAGATGGGGAATCGCTGAATTTTGGACTCGGCTGGTGACAAATAGTTCCAAACACACCCCATGCACAACTCCACCGGGGAAGGTGCCAGAAAGGAGTTCCGTTGGTAGTTTTTACACTACCCCGGTAGGCAGCTGAAAGGCACCACAAAACTTGTTCTACCTGCTTTCTGGGCTGAGATGGGGAATCGCTGAATTTTGGACTCGGCTGGTGACAAAATGTTCCAAACACACCCCATGCACAACTCCACCGGGGAAGGTGCCAGAAACGAGTTCTGTTGGTAGTTTTTACACTACCCCGGTAGGCAGCTGAAAGGCACCACAAAACTTGTTCTACCTGCTTTCTGGGCTGAGATGGGGAATCGCTGAATTTTGGACTCGGCTGGTGACAAAATGTTCCAAACACACCCCATGCACAACTCCACCGGGGAAGGTGCCAGAAACGAGTTCTCTTGGTAGTTTTTACACTACCCCGGTAGGCAGCTGAAAGGCACCACAAAACTTGTTCTACCTGCTTTCTGGGCTGAGATGGGGAATAGCTGAATTTTGGACTCGGCTGCTGACAAATAGTTCCAAACACACCCCATGCACAACTCCACCGGGGAAGGTGCCAGAAACGAGTTCCGTTGGTAGTTTTTACACTACCCCGGTAGGCAGCTGAAAGGCACCACAAAACTTGTTCTACCTGCTTTCTGGGCTGAGATGGGGAATCGCTGAATTTTGGACTCGGCTGGTGACAAAATGTTCCAAACACACCCCATGCACAACTCCACCGGGGAAGGTGCCAGAAACGAGTTCTGTTGGTAGTTTTTACACTACCCCGGTAGGCAGCTGAAAGGCACCACAAAACTTGTTCTACCTGCTTTCTGGGCTGAGATGGGGAACGGCTGAATTTTGGACTCGGCTGGTGACAAAATGTTCCAAACACACCCCATGCACAACTCCACCGGGGAAGGTGCCAGAAACGAGTTCTGTTGGTAGTTTTTACACTACCCCGGTAGGCAGCTGAAAGGCACCACAAAACTTGTTCTACCTGCTTTCTGGGCTGAGATGGGGAATCGCTGAATTTTGGACTCGGCTGGTGACAAAATGTTCCAAACACACCCCATGCACAACTCCACCGGGGAAGGTGCCAGAAACGAGTTCTGTTGGTAGTTTTTACACTACCCCGGTAGGCAGCTGAAAGGCACCACAAAACTTGTTCTACCTGCTTTCTGGGCTGAGATGGGGAATCGCTGAATTTTGGACTCGGCTGGTGACAAAATGTTCCAAACACACCCCATGCACAACTCCACCGGGGAAGGTGCCAGAAACGAGTTCTGTTGGTAGTTTTTACACTACCCCGGTAGGCAGCTGAAAGGCACCACAAAACTTGTTCTACCTGCTTTCTGGGCTGAGATGGGGAATCGCTGAATTTTGGACTCGGCTGGTGACAAAATGTTCCAAACACACCACATGCACAACTCCACCGGGGAAGGTGCCAGAAACGAGTTCTGTTGGTAGTTTTTACACTACCCCGGTAGGCAAGAGAAAGGCACCACAAAACTTGTTCTACCTGCTTTCTGGGCTGAGATGGAGAATCGCTGAATTTTGGACTCGGCTGCTGACAAAATGTTCCAAACACACCCCATGCACAACTCCACCGGGGAAGGTGCCAGAAACGAGTTCTGTTGGTAGTTTTTACACTACCCCGGTAGGCAAGAGAAAGGCACCACAAAACTTGTTCTACCTGCTTTCTGGGCTGAGATGGGGAATCGCTGAATTTTGGACTCGGCTGGTGACAAAATGTTCCAAACACACCCCATGCACAACTCCACCGGGGAAGGTGCCAGAAACGAGTTCTGTTGGTAGTTTTTACACTACCCCGGTAGGCAGCTGAAAGGCACCACAAAACTTGTTCTACCTGCTTTCTGGGCTGAGATGGGGAATCGCTGAATTTTGGACTCGGCTGGTGACAAAATGTTCCAAACACACCCCATGCACAACTCCACCGGGGAAGGTGCCAGAAACGAGTTCTGTTGGTAGTTTTTACACTACCCCGGTAGGCAGCTGAAAGGCACCACAAAACTTGTTCTACCTGCTTTCTGGGCTGAGATGGGGAACGGCTGAATTTTGGACTCGGCTGGTGACAAAATGTTCCAAACACACCCCATGCACAACTCCACCGGGGAAGGTGCCAGAAACGAGTTCTGTTGGTAGTTTTTACACTACCCCGGTAGGCAGCTGAAAGGCACCACAAAACTTGTTCTACCTGCTTTCTGGGCTGAGATGGGGAATCGCTGAATTTTGGACTCGGCTGGTGACAAAATGTTCCAAACACACCCCATGCACAACTCCACCGGGGAAGGTGCCAGAAACGAGTTCTGTTGGTAGTTTTTACACTACCCCGGTAGGCAGCTGAAAGGCACCACAAAACTTGTTCTACCTGCTTTCTGGGCTGAGATGGGGAATCGCTGAATTTTGGACTCGGCTGGTGACAAAATGTTCCAAACACACCCCATGCACAACTCCACCGGGGAAGGTGCCAGAAACGAGTTCTGTTGGTAGTTTTTACACTACCCCGGTAGGCAGCTGAAAGGCACCACAAAACTTGTTCTACCTGCTTTCTGGGCTGAGATGGGGAATCGCTGAATTTTGGACTCGGCTGGTGACAAAATGTTCCAAATACACCCCATGCACAACTCCACCGGGGAAGGTGCCAGAAACGAGTTCTGTTGGTAGTTTTTACACTACCCCGGTAGGCAAGAGAAAGGCACCACAAAACTTGTTCTACCTGCTCTCTGGGCTGAGATGGGGAATAGCTGAATTTTGGACTCGGCTGGTGACAAAATGTTCCAAACACACCCCATGCACAACTCCACCGGGGAAGGTGCCAGAAACGAGTTCTGTTGGTAGTTTTTACACTACCCCGGTAGGCAGCTGAAAGGCACCACAAAACTTGTTCTACCTGCTTTCTGGGCTGAGATGGGGAATCGCTGAATTTTGGACTCGGCTGGTGACAAAATGTTTCAAACACACCCCATGCACAACTCCACCGGGGAAGGTGCCAGAAAGGAGTTCTCTTGGTAGTTTTTACACTACCCCGGTAGGCAAGAGAAAGGCACCACAAAACTTGTTCTACCTGCTTTCTGGGCTGAGATGGGGAAGCGCTGAATTTTGGACTCGGCTGCTGACAAAATGTTCCAAACACACCCCATGCACAACTCCACCGGGGAAGGTGCCAGAAACGAGTTCTGTTGGTAGTTTTTACACTACCCCGGTAGGCAAGAGAAAGGCACCACAAAACTTGTTCTACCTGCTTTCTGGGCTGAGATGGGGAATCGCTGAATTTTGGACTCGGCTGGTGACAAAATGTTCCAAACACACCCCATGCACAACTCCACCGGGGAAGGTGCCAGAAATGAGTTCTGTTGGTAGTTTTTACACTACCCCGGTAGGCAAGAGAAAGGCACCACAAAACTTGTTCTACCTGCTTTCTGGGCTGAGATGGGGAATCGCTGAATTTTGGACTCGGCTGGTGACAAAATGTTCCAAACACACCCCATGCACAACTCCACCGGGGAAGGTGCCAGAAACGAGTTCTGTTGGTAGTTTTTACACTACCCCGGTAGGCAAGAGAAAGGCACCACAAAACTTGTTCTACCTGCTTTCTGGGCTGAGATGGGGAATCGCTGAATTTTGGACTCGGCTGGTGACAAATAGTTCCAAACACACCCCATGCACAACTCCACCGGGGAAGGTGCCAGAAACGAGTTCTGTTGGTAGTTTTTACACTACCCCGGTAGGCAGCTGAAAGGCACCACAAAACTTGTTCTACCTGCTTTCTGGGCTGAGATGGGGAATCGCTGAATTTTGGACTCGGCAGCTGACAAAATGTTCCAAACACACCCCATGCACAACTCCTCCGGGGAAGGTGCCAGAAACGAGTTCTGTTGGTAGTTTTTACACTACCCCGGTAGGCAGCTGAAAGGCACCACAAAACTTGTTCTACCTGCTTTCTGGGCTGAGATGGAGAATCGCTGAATTTTGAACTCGGATGGTGAAAAAATGTTCCAAACACACCCCATGCACAACTCCACCGGGGAAGGTGCCAGAAACGAGTTCTGTTGGTAGTTTTTACAGTACCCCAGTAGGCAGCTGAAAGGCACCACAAAAGTTTTTCTACCTGCTTTCTGGGCTGAGATGGGGAATCGCTGAATTTTCGACTCGGCTGGTGACAAAATGTTCCAAACACACCCCATGCACAACTCCACCGGGGAAGGTGCCAGAAACGAGTTCTGCTGGTAGTTTTTACACTACCCCGGTAGGCAGCTGAAAGGCACCACAAAACTTGTTCTACCTGCTTTCTGGGCTGAGATGGGGAACAGCTGAATTTTGGACTCGGCTGGTGACAAAATGTTCCAAACACACCCCATGCACAACTCCACCGGGGAAGGTGCCAGAAACGAGTTCTGTTGGTAGTTTTTACACTACCCCGGTAGGCAGCTGAAAGGCACCACAAAACTTGTTCTACCTGCTTTCTGGGCTGAGATGGGGAACGGCTGAATTTTGGACTCGGCTGGTGACAAAATGTTCCAAACACACCCCATGCACAACTCCACCGGGGAAGGTGCCAGAAACGAGTTCTGTTGGTAGTTTTTACACTACCCCGGTAGGCAAGAGAAAGGCACCACAAAAACTTGTTCTACCTGCTTTCTGGGCTGAGATGGGGAATCGCTGAATTTTGGACTCGGCTGGTGACAAAATGTTCCAAACACACCCCATGCACAACTCCACCGGGGAAGGTGCCAGAAACGAGTTCTGTTGGTAGTTTTTACACTACCCCGGTAGGCAAGAGAAAGGCACCACAAAACTTGTTCTACCTGCTTTCTGGGCTGAGATGGGGAATCGCTGAATTTTGGACTCGGCTGGTGACAAAATGTTCCAAACACACCCATGCACAACTCCACCGGGGAAGGTGCCAGAAACGAGTTCTGTTGGTAGTTTTTACACTACCCCGGTAGGCAGCTGAAAGGCACCACAAAACTTGTTCTACCTGCTTTCTGGGCTGAGATGGGGAACGGCTGAATTTTGGACTCGGCTGGTGACAAAATGTTCCAAACACACCCCATGCACACCTCCACTGGCAAAGGTGCCAGAAACGAGTTCTGTTGGTAGTTTTTACACTACCCCGGTAGGCAGCTGAAAGGCACCACAAAACTTGTTCTACCTGCTTTCTGGGCTGAGATGGGGAATTGCTGAATTTTGGACTCGGCTGGTGACAAAATGTTCCAAACACACCCCATGCACAACTCCACCGGGGAAGGTGCCAGAAACGAGTTCTGTTGGTAGTTTTTACACTACCCCGGTAGGCAAGAGAAAGGCACCACAAAACTTGTTCTACCTGCTTTCTGGGCTGAGATGGGGAATCGCTGAATTTTGGACTCGGCTGGTGACAAAATGTTCCAAACACACCCCATGCACAACTCCACCGGGAAGGTGCCAGAAACGAGTTCTGTTGGTAGTTTTTTACACTACCCCGGTAGGCAAGAGAAAGGCACCACAAAACTTGTTCTACCTGCTTTCTGGGCTGAGATGGGGAATCGCTGAATTTTGGACTCGGCTGGTGACAAATAGTTCCAAACACACCCCATGCACAACTCCACCGGGGAAGGTGCCAGAAACGAGTTCTGTTGTAGTTTTTTACACTACCCCGGTAGGCAGCTGAAAGGCACCACAAAACTTGTTCTACCTGCTTTCTGGGCTGAGATGGGGAATCGCTGAATTTTGGACTCGGCAGCTGACAAAATGTTCCAAACACACCCCATGCACAACTCCTCCGGGGAAGGTGCCAGAAACGAGTTCTGTTGGTAGTTTTTACACTACCCCGGTAGGCAGCTGAAAGGCACCACAAAACTTGTTCTACCTGCTTTCTGGGCTGAGATGGAGAATCGCTGAATTTTGAACTCGGATGGTGAAAAAATGTTCCAAACACACCCCATGCACAACTCCACCGGGGAAGGTGCCAGAAACGAGTTCTGTTGGTAGTTTTTACAGTACCCCAGTAGGCAGCTGAAAGGCACCACAAAAGTTTTTCTACCTGCTTTCTGGGCTGAGATGGGGAATCGCTGAATTTTGGACTCGGCTGGTGACAAAATGTTCCAAACACACCCCATGCACAACTCCACCGGGGAAGGTGCCAGAAACGAGTTCTGCTGGTAGTTTTTACACTACCCCGGTAGGCAGCTGAAAGGCACCACAAAACTTGTTCTACCTGCTTTCTGGGCTGAGATGGGGAACAGCTGAATTTTGGACTCGGCTGGTGACAAAATGTTCCAAACACACCCCATGCACAACTCCACCGGGGAAGGTGCCAGAAACGAGTTCTGTTGGTAGTTTTTACACTACCCCGGTAGGCAGCTGAAAGGCACCACAAAACTTGTTCTACCTGCTTTCTGGGCTGAGATGGGGAACGGCTGAATTTTGGACTCGGCTGGTGACAAAATGTTCCAAACACACCCCATGCACAACTCCACCGGGGAAGGTGCCAGAAACGAGTTCTGTTGGTAGTTTTTACACTACCCCGGTAGGCAAGAGAAAGGCACCACAAAACTTGTTCTACCTGCTTTCTGGGCTGAGATGGGGAATCGCTGAATTTTGGACTCGGCTGGTGACAAAATGTTCCAAACACACCCCATGCACAACTCCACCGGGGAAGGTGCCAGAAACGAGTTCTGTTGGTAGTTTTTACACTACCCCGGTAGGCAAGAGAAAGGCACCACAAAACTTGTTCTACCTGCTTTCTGGGCTGAGATGGGGAATCGCTGAATTTTGGACTCGGCTGGTGACAAAATGTTCCAAACACACCCCATGCACAACTCCACCGGGGAAGGTGCCAGAAACGAGTTCTGTTGGTAGTTTTTACACTACCCCGGTAGGCAGCTGAAAGGCACCACAAAACTTGTTCTACCTGCTTTCTGGGCTGAGATGGGGAACGGCTGAATTTTGGACTCGGCTGGTGACAAAATGTTCCAAACACACCCCATGCACACCTCCACTGGCAAAGGTGCCAGAAACGAGTTCTGTTGGTAGTTTTTACACTACCCCGGTAGGCAGCTGAAAGGCACCACAAAACTTGTTCTACCTGCTTTCTGGGCTGAGATGGGGAATCGCTGAATTTTGGACTCGGCTGGTGACAAAATGTTCCAAACACACCCCATGCACAACTCCACCGGGGAAGGTGCCAGAAACGAGTTCTGTTGGTAGTTTTTACACTACCCCGGTAGGCAGCTGAAAGGCACCACAAAACTTGTTCTACCTGCTTTCTGGGCTGAGATGGGGAATCGCTGAATTTTGGACTCGGCTGGTGACAAAATGTTCCAAACACACCCCATGCACAACTCCACCGGGGAAGGTGCCAGAAACGAGTTCTGTTGGTAGTTTTTACACTACCCCGGTAGGCAGCTGAAAGGCACCACAAAACTTGTTCTACCTGCTTTCTGGGCTGAGATGGGGAATCGCTGAATTTTGGACTCGGCTGGTGACAAAATGTTCCAAATACACCCCATGCACAACTCCACCGGGGAAGGTGCCAGAAACGAGTTCTGTTGGTAGTTTTTACACTACCCCGGTAGGCAAGAGAAAGGCACCACAAAACTTGTTCTACCTGCTCTCTGGGCTGAGATGGGGAATAGCTGAATTTTGGACTCGGCTGGTGACAAAATGTTCCAAACACACCCCATGCACAACTCCACCGGGGAAGGTGCCAGAAACGAGTTCTGTTGGTAGTTTTTACACTACCCCGGTAGGCAGCTGAAAGGCACCACAAAACTTGTTCTACCTGCTTTCTGGGCTGAGATGGGGAATCGCTGAATTTTGGACTCGGCTGGTGACAAAATGTTTCAAACACACCCCATGCACAACTCCACCGGGGAAGGTGCCAGAAAGGAGTTCTGTTGGTAGTTTTTACACTACCCCGGTAGGCAAGAGAAAGGCACCACAAAACTTGTTCTACCTGCTTTCTGGGCTGAGATGGGGAAGCGCTGAATTTTGGACTCGGCTGCTGACAAAATGTTCCAAACACACCCCATGCACAACTCCACCGGGGAAGGTGCCAGAAACGAGTTCTGTTGGTAGTTTTTACACTACCCCGGTAGGCAAGAGAAAGGCACCACAAAACTTGTTCTACCTGCTTTCTGGGCTGAGATGGGGAATCGCTGAATTTTGGACTCGGCTGGTGACAAAATGTTCCAAACACACCCCATGCACAACTCCACCGGGGAAGGTGCCAGAAACGAGTTCTGTTGGTAGTTTTTACACTACCCCGGTAGGCAAGAGAAAGGCACCACAAAACTTGTTCTACCTGCTTTCTGGGCTGAGATGGGGAATCGCTGAATTTTGGACTCGGCTGGTGACAAAATGTTCCAAACACACCCCATGCACAACTCCACCGGGGAAGGTGCCAGAAACGAGTTCTGTTGGTAGTTTTTACACTACCCCGGTAGGCAAGAGAAAGGCACCACAAAACTTGTTCTACCTGCTTTCTGGGCTGAGATGGGGAATCGCTGAATTTTGGACTCGGCTGGTGACAAATAGTTCCAAACACACCCCATGCACAACTCCACCGGGGAAGGTGCCAGAAACGAGTTCTGTTGGTAGTTTTTACACTACCCCGGTAGGCAGCTGAAAGGCACCACAAAACTTGTTCTACCTGCTTTCTGGGCTGAGATGGGGAATCGCTGAATTTTGGACTCGGCAGCTGACAAAATGTTCCAAACACACCCCATGCACAACTCCTCCGGGGAAGGTGCCAGAAACGAGTTCTGTTGGTAGTTTTTACACTACCCCGGTAGGCAGCTGAAAGGCACCACAAAACTTGTTCTACCTGCTTTCTGGGCTGAGATGGAGAATCGCTGAATTTTGAACTCGGATGGTGAAAAAATGTTCCAAACACACCCCATGCACAACTCCACCGGGGAAGGTGCCAGAAACGAGTTCTGTTGGTAGTTTTTACAGTACCCCCAGTAGGCAGCTGAAAGGCACCACAAAAGTTTTTCTACCTGCTTTCTGGGCTGAGATGGGGAATCGCTGAATTTTGGACTCGGCTGGTGACAAAATGTTCCAAACACACCCCATGCACAACTCCACCGGGGAAGGTGCCAGAAACGAGTTCTGCTGGTAGTTTTTACACTACCCCGGTAGGCAGCTGAAAGGCACCACAAAACTTGTTCTACCTGCTTTCTGGGCTGAGATGGGGAACGGCTGAATTTTGGACTCGGCTGGTGACAAAATGTTCCAAACACACCCCATGCACAACTCCACCGGGGAAGGTGCCAGAAACGAGTTCTGTTGGTAGTTTTTACACTACCCCGGTAGGCAGCTGAAAGGCACCACAAAACTTGTTCTACCTGCTTTCTGGGCTGAGATGGGGAATCGCTGAATTTTGGACTCGGCTGCTGACAAAATGTTCCAAACACACCCCATGCACAACTCCACCGGGGAAGGTGCCAGAAACGAGTTCTGTTGGTAGTTTTTACACTACCCCGGTAGGCAGCTGAAAGGCACCACAAAACTTGTTCTACCTGCTTTCTGGGCTGAGATGGGGAATCCCTGAATTTTGGACTCGGCTGGTGACAAAATGTTCCAAACACACCCCATGCACAACTCCACCGGGGAAGGTGCCAGAAACGAGTTCTGTTGGTAGTTTTTACACTACCCCGGTAGGCAAGAGAAAGGCACCACAAAACTTGTTGTACCTGCTTTCTGGGCTGAGATGGGGAATAGCTGAATTTTGGACTCGGCTGGTGACAAAATGTTCCAAACACACCCCATGCACAACTCCACCGGGGAAGGTGCCAGAAACGAGTTCTGTTGGTAGTTTTTACAGTACCCCGGTAGGCAGCTGAAAGGCACCACAAAACCTGTTTCTACCTGCTTTCTGGGCTGAGATGGAGAATCGCTGAATTTTGGACTCGGCTGGTGACAAATAGTTCCAAACACACCCCATGCACAACTCCACCGGGGAAGGTGCCAGAAACGAGTTCTGTTGGTAGTTTTTACACTACCCCGGTAGGCAGCTGAAAGGCACCACAAAACTTGTTCTACCTGCTTTCTGGGCTGAGATGGGGAATCGCTGAATTTTGGACTCGGCAGCTGACAAAATGTTCCAAACACACCCCATGCACAACTCCTCCGGGGAAGGTGCCAGAAACGAGTTCTGTTGGTAGTTTTTACACTACCCCGGTAGGCAGCTGAAAGGCACCACAAAACTTGTTCTACCTGCTTTCTGGGCTGAGATGGGGAATCGCTGAATTTTGGACTCGGCTGGTGACAAAATGTTCCAAACACACCCCATGCACAACTCCACCGGGGAAGGTGCCAGAAACGAGTTCTGTTGGTAGTTTTTACACTACCCCGGTAGGCAAGAGAAAGGCACCACAAAACTTGTTCTACCTGCTTTCTGGGCTGAGATGGGGAATCGCTGAATTTTGGACTCGGCTGGTGACAAAATGTTCCAAACACACCCCATGCACAACTCCTCCGGGGAAGGTGCCAGAAACGAGTTCTGTTGGTAGTTTTTTACACTACCCCGGTAGGCAAGAGAAAGGCACCACAAAACTTGTTCTACCTGCTTTCTGGGCTGAGATGGGGAATCGCTGAATTTTGGACTCGGCTGGTGACAAATAGTTCCAAACACACCCCATGCACAACTCCACCGGGAAGGTGCCAGAAACGAGTTCTGTTGGTAGTTTTTACACTACCCCGGTAGGCAAGAGAAAGGCACCACAAAACTTGTTCTACCTGCTTTCTGGGCTGAGATGGGGAATCGCTGAATTTTGGACTCGGCTGGTGACAAAATGTTCCAAACACACCCCATGCACAACTCCACCGGGGAAGGTGCCAGAAACGAGTTCTGTTGGTGGTGAGTTTTTTACACTACCCCGGTAGGCAAGAGAAAGGCACCACAAAACTTGTTCTACCTGCTTTCTGGGCTGAGATGGGGAATCGCTGAATTTTGGACTCGGCTGGTGACAAATAGTTCCAAACACACCCCATGCACAACTCCACCGGGGAAGGTGCCAGAAACGAGTTCTGTTGGTAGTTTTTACACTACCCCGGTAGGCAGCTGAAAGGCACCACAAAACTTGTTCTACCTGCTTTCTGGGCTGAGATGGGGAATCGCTGAATTTTGGACTCGGCAGCTGACAAAATGTTCCAAACACACCCCATGCACAACTCCTCCGGGGAAGGTGCCAGAAACGAGTTCTGTTGGTAGTTTTTACACTACCCCGGTAGGCAGCTGAAAGGCACCACAAAACTTGTTCTACCTGCTTTCTGGGCTGAGATGGAGAATCGCTGAATTTTGAACTCGGATGGTGAAAAAATGTTCCAAACACACCCCATGCACAACTCCACCGGGGAAGGTGCCAGAAACGAGTTCTGTTGGTAGTTTTTACAGTACCCCAGTAGGCAGCTGAAAGGCACCACAAAAGTTTTTCTACCTGCTTTCTGGGCTGAGATGGGGAATCGCTGAATTTTGGACTCGGCTGGTGACAAAATGTTCCAAACACACCCCATGCACAACTCCACCGGGGAAGGTGCCAGAAACGAGTTCTGCTGGTAGTTTTTACACTACCCCGGTAGGCAGCTGAAAGGCACCACAAAACTTGTTCTACCTGCTTTCTGGGCTGAGATGGGGAACGGCTGAATTTTGGACTCGGCTGGTGACAAAATGTTCCAAACACACCCCATGCACAACTCCACCGGGGAAGGTGCCAGAAACGAGTTCTGTTGGTAGTTTTTACACTACCCCGGTAGGCAGCTGAAAGGCACCACAAAACTTGTTCTACCTGCTTTCTGGGCTGAGATGGGGAATCGCTGAATTTTGGACTCGGCTGGTGACAAAATGTTCCAAACACACCCCATGCACAACTCCACCGGGGAAGGTGCCAGAAACGAGTTCTGTTGGTAGTTTTTACACTACCCCGGTAGGCAGCTGAAAGGCACCACAAAACTTGTTCTACCTGCTTTCTGGGCTGAGATGGGGAATCCCTGAATTTTGGACTCGGCTGGTGACAAAATGTTCCAAACACACCCCATGCACAACTCCACCGGGGAAGGTGCCAGAAACGAGTTCTGTTGGTAGTTTTTACACTACCCCGGTAGGCAAGAGAAAGGCACCACAAAACTTGTTGTACCTGCTTTCTGGGCTGAGATGGGGAATAGCTGAATTTTGGACTCGGCTGGTGACAAAATGTTCCAAACACACCCCATGCACAACTCCACCGGGGAAGGTGCCAGAAACGAGTTCTGTTGGTAGTTTTTACAGTACCCCGGTAGGCAGCTGAAAGGCACCACAAAACCTGTTCTACCTGCTTTCTGGGCTGAGATGGAGAATCGCTGAATTTTGGACTCGGCTGGTGACAAATAGTTCCAAACACACCCCATGCACAACTCCACCGGGGAAGGTGCCAGAAACGAGTTCTGTTGGTAGTTTTTACACTACCCCGGTAGGCAGCTGAAAGGCACCACAAAACTTGTTCTACCTGCTTTCTGGGCTGAGATGGGGAATCGCTGAATTTTGGACTCGGCAGCTGACAAAATGTTCCAAACACACCCCATGCACAACTCCTCCGGGGAAGGTGCCAGAAACGAGTTCTGTTGGTAGTTTTTACACTACCCCGGTAGGCAGCTGAAAGGCACCACAAAACTTGTTCTACCTGCTTTCTGGGCTGAGATGGAGAATCGCTGAATTTTGAACTCGGATGGTGAAAAAATGTTCCAAACACACCCCATGCACAACTCCACCGGGGAAGGTGCCAGAAACGAGTTCTGTTGGTAGTTTTTACAGTACCCCAGTAGGCAGCTGAAAGGCACCACAAAAGTTTTTCTACCTGCTTTCTGGGCTGAGATGGGGAATCGCTGAATTTTGGACTCGGCTGGTGACAAAATGTTCCAAACACACCCCATGCACAACTCCACCGGGGAAGGTGCCAGAAACGAGTTCTGCTGGTAGTTTTTACACTACCCCGGTAGGCAGCTGAAAGGCACCACAAAACTTGTTCTACCTGCTTTCTGGGCTGAGATGGGGAACGGCTGAATTTTGGACTCGGCTGGTGACAAAATGTTCCAAACACACCCCATGCACAACTCCACCGGGGAAGGTGCCAGAAACGAGTTCTGTTGGTAGTTTTTACACTACCCCGGTAGGCAGCTGAAAGGCACCACAAAACTTGTTCTACCTGCTTTCTGGGCTGAGATGGGGAATCGCTGAATTTTGGACTCGGCTGGTGACAAAATGTTCCAAACACACCCCATGCACAACTCCACCGGGGAAGGTGCCAGAAACGAGTTCTGTTGGTAGTTTTTACACTACCCCGGTAGGCAGCTGAAAGGCACCACAAAACTTGTTCTACCTGCTTTCTGGGCTGAGATGGAGAATCGCTGAATTTTGGACTCGGCTGGTGACAAAATGTTCCAAACACACCCCATGCACAACTCCACCGGGGAAGGTGCCAGAAACGAGTTCTGTTGGTAGTTTTTACACTACCCCGGTAGGCAAGAGAAAGGCACCACAAAACTTGTTGTACCTGCTTTCTGGGCTGAGATGGGGAATAGCTGAATTTTGGACTCGGCTGGTGACAAAATGTTCCAAACACACCCCATGCACAACTCCACCGGGGAAGGTGCCAGAAACGAGTTCTGTTGGTAGTTTTTACAGTACCCCGGTAGGCAGCTGAAAGGCACCACAAAACCTGTTCTACCTGCTTTCTGGGCTGAGATGGAGAATCGCTGAATTTTGGGACTCGGCTGGTGACAAAATGTTCCAAACACACCCCATGCACAACTCCACCGGGGAAGGTGCCAGAAACGAGTTCTGTTGGTACTTTTTACACTACCCCGGTAGGCAGCTGAAAGGCACCACAAAACTTGTTCTACCTGCTTTCTGGGCTGAGATGGGGAATCGCTGAATTTTTGGGACTCGGCTGGTGACAAATAGTT